>NW_019394214.1:0-204056 GCF_000648675.2 Cimex lectularius
GAGAGAGAGAGAGAGAGAGAAAGAGAAAGAGAGAGAGAGAGAGAGAGAGAGAGAGAGAGAGAGAGAGAGTGAGAGATTGTGTATGACGTTAATGGAAAGGTTAAAAGAATAAAAATTAGAGAAAGTTGAATAAAAATTGAGCCAAAAGGTAATGCGTTTTTGTAAATACATAACATAGGAAAGAGAGACAAACAAATTAATAATGAAGAGGATGGTGTAATTATCATTTAAGGAGAGGGAGAGAGAGAGAGAGAGAGAGAAAGTGTCTGTGGCTGTGTGAGGAAAAGGTGGGTAGCTGGAATTAAGAAAACGGTGGGAGAAAATGCCAGCGCTATACATGTCCAGGTGCCAGAATGAAAAAAATTGAAGTTTTATCAACTTATATTAAGAATTGTTTGTGATATCGAACTGTCAAGGAATGCTTATAGATCAAATAAAGAAAAATGTGATCAGTGGTAGCTTGCAAAATGAGAAAGAGTCCACTGGGTTTTAACTTGTCAAACATATCGAATAATGTGTGGTGATTAGTGACCGTTAATGGATATTTATTTAGAAATCGTGAGATGAGCTCTGGTGTGATGTAGGTTTCAGAAAAACATTTTCTTTATCTTGCCAACGTTTCGATCTTTATTGAGATCATCTTCAGGGCCTGGGATTTACAAACATTGTTTACAGTTTACAAATATATATATAGGATGTGAAAAAACTGAATTTATACAATGCAAAATATATTTTTTATATATTCAATCAAAATATTTCTACTCACTCAAAGTGTTTGTCTTCTGTGTAATTGTGCCATTCTTGCGTGTCGTGTCGTGTCTTTGATTGAATATATAAAAAATAAATTTTGCATTGTATAAATTCACTTTTCCACATCCGAAATGTAATTGTTATATGTAAACAATGTTTATAAATCTCAGGCCCTGAAGATGATCTCAATAAAGATCGAAACGTTGGCACGATAAAGAAAATGTTTTTCTGAAACCTACGCCACACCAGACCGCATCTCACGATTTCTTAATAAATTTCAAATAATGTATACTGAAACCTAATTCTTATGACACTAGAATGTATCAGAAACAGAATGAAAATAGTTCAGTGATTGTTGGCCATTGCAAGGATTTATATTAGAAGCCTAACCACGAAAATAATTTGTAAATATAATTGTGTCAAGCTCAGACGGGTGAAAGCTCAGCCGATAAAGTGCTTCACGAAATGAAGATTTGACTTTCACATATAAAATTTAATAACAGGGAAATCAACATGCCGCCGAACATGGTAAAGAATTTCTGGGTCCGCTGTTGCCAATTTTGAAGGACGTTGGGTTTGTATTGTCATAGTTATGTTCTATGTGTTTTCTCGTAATGTGTCTCGTTTCAGTGCGTGTATTTATTAGTGTGAATGGTGATGGGTGTGGTAAAATATAGCGTTAACATCGCTCCACCAGAAATGAGTGTGTTTAGGGTGTTGGCGGAATAATTGTAAAAGTATCCCATCGAATCTAATTTAGATTAGATTATTAATACCGCGCGTAGGTCGTTGAAGGAAAATCGAGGACTTATTAATACTTGTCCGAGCCTAACACCGTTAATTGGGAAGCGACGATCTCCTGGACTTAATGGGTGGGAGCCTCAAAACGGGGTGGGTGAACTTGATGTATAGACACAAGGTCAGCACATCGGGGAGTGACAACCCTTCGGGGAGAAAGTGCAAGAAGGAAATCAGTTTAGCACGGCCGAGAAAAGAATTTTACGTTTTCCCAAATCTTCCTTCCTCTTTGAAAGTGATCTATAATTTTTTTTCTTCTACATTTTTTTATATTAAAAGGCGAATTTTTCGAACTTTTGAAGCATAAAGTTAAGGACCTACAACTGCGGCTTGACGGGCCGTGTACCAAGAGATTAGTCTAAGAAAGTGACGACCAGGTTTGTCGGGCACAGATGTAGACCAAACTGTTTTGAGTGATTCTACACTCCAAAATATCGTCGGTCATCTATACGCCATTTCTCGTGAATAGGCCTTGGTTTCGCCATCAACAAAAAAATAAATTAATGCAATATGAAAGTTGAATTTTTCCGTTTTTTAATATTTCTGTTTCGTATTTTTACTTGCTCAAATCATATGAACAAACCTGATTTTAATATATTTTTTTATTGCAATCTACAGAAAAGATCCTGAAAACTGATATATTCCCATAGTTGATTTGAGCAAGTCTAAAGGCGGAATAAAAATATTACTAAACGAAAAATTTCAATTTTCATTTTTTTTTGCGAAACCGGGGCCTATTCTCAAGATATGGCGTTACACATTTAGGTTAGAGTGTATAATCACCAAAAAAGGTGTGATCCAAATCCGTGATCCACCAACCTTTTGTAAGTTTGTCAAGCAACCAAAACAATCCCGGCGAAAGTTAAGATCCGCTTGGTCGGGAAGCCTAAGATATTTTTACACCTGACAGGTCTTAAAAGCTACACGTGTAATTAATTATTGCGTACGACCTTCCTTCTGGACGGAAGGGAAGATTTCCGGATAATACCCAGAGCCTTTTAAGCAGTATATAATTTATCATTTATTGACTATTTAATATCATTAAATTAATTAAGGTTTTTTGGTTGGATAAAATAAAAGTGTCAACTTCCAATCTCAACCCCACCTTTTGAATTTTCCCTCATTTTTGCCATTTTTCAAAGGGATAGAAGTCACGATAGCTCAAGTGGTCGAGAAGCGACGTATCAAGTCGAAGGTCGTGGGTTCGAATCCCGCTCGTGACACTGACTTTCTTATCTCAACTAAAAAACCTTCATTAATTGAATGATATTAATTGGTCAAGCGGACCACGAAAACTAGTGTATTTAATAAGTTAAAAATGACGTACACTTCACTAAAGCTCTCCGTGGCCATTTCATTTGTCGCCGAGAATCAAATAGATTACACGACATTTCAAAAGTGACAAAAAGGGGGGGAATTGAAAAGGTGGGGTTGAGATGGGAAGTTAGTGCCCGAGTGGTTCGAAGTCACGATAGGTCAAGTGGTAGAGTAGCGGCGTATCAAACCGAAGGTCGTGGGTTCGAATCCCGCGGACAACGCAAAATAGTGAATTTAATGAGTTAAAATGAAGTCTACTTCACTAAAGCTCTCCGTGGCCGGAAATTTTGGCGCTATCCGAATTTCTAATATTTATAAGATTAGAACAAAACGTAAAAAAGTAAGTATTTTCAGATTTTTTATGCGTAGACACTGGCACTTCAAACTGGCATTATTTCTCCTTTGGCATGGCAAAAAGGAGGGAAAGTTCAAAAGGTGGGGTTGAGATGGGAAGTTAGTGCCTGAGTGGATCGAAGTCACCTTTGCTCAAGTGGTAGAGTAGCGGCGTATCAAGCCGAAGGTCGTGGGTTCGAATCCCGCTCGTGACACTGACTTTTTTATCTCAACTAAAAAACCTTAATTAAACGGATTGTTATTGATGTCATTTTTTATAATATTCGACGAGAGTTGTTGCAAAATAATATCTGCTATGAAACTCCCATTATTCCAAACCTTTTTAAATGTCATTAATGATGTTGAAATTCCAACGGAGCTGGATTGATGAGATTTCCTCCCAGGCGGAAATTGAGCGATGAGCAAAGATTAATTGACTGTCCTTTGTATGTAATATAGGGAACCCCATTAATCTTTTAACTTTGGCGCCTATTGCCTTTTCTTAATGAATTCAACTTGAAAATTTTCCGGTCTTCATGTTACCCGGACAAGGGCGTTATTCTACCATGTTTGACAGGTATTGTCATAAACCTGGATAATTGCTGGGCGGAAGAAAGAGAAACAACCCACTCGACCCGTCCTAACGAGCTCAAAACGGCACTCGGATTTTTTTTTCCATTAATTTCGCTACGTAAAACTCCTCCGGATGTCTGAACTGGAAAATCAAATAAATCACCATTACGGAATCAAAGAATCTTCAAT
The DNA here is from genome assembly GCF_000648675.2 of Cimex lectularius. Taxonomy (NCBI): domain Eukaryota; kingdom Metazoa; phylum Arthropoda; class Insecta; order Hemiptera; family Cimicidae; genus Cimex; species Cimex lectularius. The sequence continues at coordinate 3,961 of NW_019394214.1, forward strand.
TAACGTTGTCCGGCTAAAGTATCAAATTTCCTTTCCGATTTAGACGATTATTTAAATTAACTGTTATTTTTATTTGCCCGACTGTTCAGAGATAATTTAAAAAAATACATTTTACTTAACTAAGGTAACTTTTATAACCTTAACTTTTTCATGTAACCATAAAAGTTAGTGGAATTTTTCATTAGAATCATGGTAATTATTTTTTACCATTAATCATCATTTCTATTTATGTAGGAGGATTAGGTGTTTACATCATGTAATAAATACCAAGAGGATTATGCGTCAGTCCAAAAAGAAAAATTGTCTTGAACGTTTCACTGTAAATCATAAAATATTTTCTTTCTCATGGCTTCTAGGCTCCTAATTCCTATGTGCCTATACTGTATGCATTTTAGCTCGGAACTAAAACAGCCGAGGCAGCTCTATATAGCTTTCTTCAGTCAAATTGGTACTTTTTTCTACCAATTTAATACTTTTTCCAACCAAATTAGTACTTTTCCCAAGCAATTTCATATTTTTCCCAACCAAATTAGTACCTTTCTAAAGCAAGTTAATACTTTTCCCAAGAAAATTAATACTTAGTTAAAAGGTATTAAAAAAAAATGTGGAGCATAGCGTCAATCTTGACGTGTTGCAGTATGAAACACTTTTTTAGCTGGTTTCGTTTGAACATGTCTCACTTATTTCACTGAGTTTGCCAGCCTCCTTTATCGTTCCCAGACGGATTTCCTGGAAATTTTCTTTCCCCTGTTCTTGATTTCTTTACTCCTAAAATATCCAGTTGTTTGTCACGTCTTGTTGTATGCATTGCGTGAGTTTCATATGTGTAGAATGAGTGACAGAAGTGACTGGAGTGACATAAGTCATAATGATGAACTATCACATAGTGCTGCAGGCGGTTCATCTTCGTCCGGTGTCCAACGTTCAAGACCGAGGGGTACGTACGCAGTTACATCAAGGCATCAAAAAGAACTTTTTATAAAATTAGTTGAAGAGGTCATTCAGTCAAAGATGCAGCTCAAAAATCAAATTTAAAAACTCGAACTGGCTACAGTATATACAGAAATTATACGTTAGTAATTAAAAAAAAGAGGTGGCTGCACAAGTTGACCCCTGACGTTCTAGCCGCTATTGAGAAAATCATTAAAGGAAACCCGGGCCTATCATTACAAGATATTAAAGAACAGCTTGCATTACGCAACATAAATTTGTCTATTTCTTCAATACACCGAGGGCTAACGTCATTAAAAATAACTTTAAAGCGTCCATTGAAATAGATCGCATGAATTCTGAGTCAACGGTACAACAGCGAAGGCAGTTTGCAATGGATTTTGAAATATGGGTCCCCCAAAATCGCGCAAAATTAATTTTTATAGATGAATCAGGATTTAATTTACATTTGCGGCGGACACGTGCACGTTCAAGGGTTAACACGAGAGCTGTTGTCACCGTACCAACAGTTCGTGGACGCAACGCGACTCTCGTTCTTGCTATAAGTAATCAGCACGTAGTACATTATTCTGTAATTAGTAATGCGAACTGTAACAGTAATTTATTTTGCGATTTCCTACATGATCTTTGCGAGAAACTTAATGCAAGGAGCTGAACAACTCTATTCTGATAATGGATAATGCAGCCATTCACAGCAAGATGTACGCAATGTTGGAGAATCGTTTTCTCACACCATCAAGTACTTGCCTCCATAATGCCCAATGTTAAACCCAGCTGAATATGCTTTTTCTAAAATAAAGGCATCAGCCAGGAGGGTTTTAGGTGGGACAGCTGCAGAATACGACATTGCAGAAGTAATTAGTTGCAGTGTCAACTAATCAATTCTACAGATTGCTTCAATTTTGTCATCGATGTGATACTGAAATTACCATCAGCGGTTGCTGAATGTCCCCTGCATTGATTTTGAAAGAAATGGTTCATTTTGTTAATTTTCCTATTTTCAATAATAAATTTCGTTTCTTGACAGTATGATTATGTTCAATATCCCCCTTTACCCCACTATATTCGAAAAGTATTAAATTGCTCGGAAAAAGTATTAATTTGCTTTGGAAGGGTACTAAGTTGGTTGGGAAAAGTATTAAATCGCTTGGGAAAAGTACTAATTTAGTTGGAAAAAGTATTAAATTAATAGAAAAAAGTACCAATTTAACTGAAAAAAGCTATATACACTACGTTTGATGATAGAAAAATAAGATAACGCACTGCTCAAAAGTGATTAAAAAAGTTGAAAATAGTACTCCACTAAACACAAAGAATTGGTGAAAGTTTTCTTTTCGCGACAATGGGACAGGTCACTTGGTGGTGGGACAGGGTCCAGTTGGACCTCCTGGAGTTACTGTACAAGATCCATTTTTCGTCCCATGTAACAATCCAGTCCAAAACGTCTCTAATCTGTGACCTGAAAGCAACGAAAAGCCAATGTTTTTGATGTAATGGCTTGTTACCGTAGATCAATGTATGAAGATCACATTTGCTCAGTTTATGTTTTCCCAAGTCGATGTAAGCTAAAGCGAATGGAATCAATGCTTACGTTGTACATCCAGGTGATCACTGAAATGTTTGCCTCGAATGAAATTTGGTAGCTTCTTTCATTTCGTCATCATTCAAAACCAGCGGTCTAACAGACCATGGTTCATCTTTTATCCTACATAGGATATATTATTATCATTAAAAAATTATCATCTGATGTCATGTTGTCAAATAATAACTCACACAGGTAATCTTCTGCTTTTACATATTTAGCCAAATAATGATTGTTAAAACAAAAATTGTCAACTCCCTCTAAAGGTGCCCCTACACTATCAAGCGGCTTGATCAAATGCTTGAACCTCCGATTGATGGGAGCTTCAAGCGTGCTTCGATCAACCCTTCAATCTTTCGGTCAAAACTCCCTCGACCCTCATCAGTGGAAGCCACGAAGTGGAGCAGTGCGTTTCGCTGTTTTTGTTTTGTTTCTGTGCTGAATGGTTTCAAATACAGCTTTGGGCTTCCTAGTCTTAACATTGGTTGCCCTGAAGCAGAAAAAACAGCAAAAGAAAAAACGACGGTGTGTTAAGGAGTGGTACAAACTGAGAAACCGCTTCACTCATGAACATCTACTAAACTTTCTGTGTGAATCGGAAATTCTTTTCACGTAATTGTTGTTTTAACTTTTTGTAAATGATCGTTTACAAAGAAAAGAACTTTTAAAATTAATGGTATAATTTTTATTTTATACACTTCATTCAAAAAAGACAAAAGAAAATAGTTCAAATTGTAAAATAATTATAATAATATTCTTGATTTTAACAATTGTAAAAGATTCAAAAGAAGAATTGGATTTTTAGGCTTCCACGTTCAGTTCGATGGCTGCGATTTTCCTGGCGGAAGATTAAACATAGGTTGATTTGACGCTGTCAGCTGTTTGGAAATGTAAATCCACGAATTTTCGAATGAACGGATATCCACGACTCGAGTGTGCATCCCCTTATTCACTGATTTGTAAAAAAGGTCGATCTCGCGGATTGAAATTTGTGAGGTGCTCAAACTAGATGGACTTCTAATCGATACGGGACGCAAATTATTCCGTGTGGTGGGTGGAAGAAAGAAACAATTTTCTTTCAGGGGGGCAGCACGGTTACCACTCCCTCCGAAAAAGAATCGTACTGACAAGAGGAAACAACGACATCCTTTATAAATTAATGAATTTTTTGTAATTAGTACTACCGAAATTGAATTTTTTATAAGCTCGGCACTGTTTTAACAATAGTTAATTATTAAATTGTTATTGTACGAATCGAAAATTGAAGCTTTTTGTCAAAAGAATAAAAACTTGAAGCACCCTTTAGAAAGTCACGATGAACAAATGGTTAAAAACTCTAATTAACTGTACATAATAATTACGAAAATTCTTAAACTTTACGATAGTAAAATGTAAATAAGTTAATCTGATTAATAAGTTAGAAAGGATCTAACTTTAACTAAGATTTACAAGCAAATTCTTTTTACGTTTTATGAATTTTCCCTCCATTCTATCGAACTCTGAGTATTTCCCCAATCACTCTCTCTCTCACTCTCACTCTCTCTCTCTCTCTCTCTCTCTCTCTCTCTCTCTCTTTCTTTCAATTCTTTTTCAATTTTTCTTTTTTTTCAGTTTTCTTTCTGATCGGTTGTTGATTGGAAAACTTTGAATATTTAGACGAATAGGCATCTACGAAAGAAAAAAGAATGAATTAATGTGACAGAAGCACATTTTGGAATAGTAGAATCGTTTCGTAATTCTAATTTATCGTGAGAGAAAACCAATAAACATTTTATGTGAATAGAAAAGGGCTTATGTTTTAAAAGCGACTATCTTTATGCCTATTTTATAAATATGAAAATACTCGATAAATATGCTAGAGTGACCACTCGATAATGTATTCTTATTTTGAAAAAAAAAGTTGATATTTGATTTTAGACTTCATTTACTGTTGTTTTCGTAATTGAATTTCTCTTGAAATTACAAAACATGCCTCAACAATGCGGAAAAACAGCCCGACTGGATGTTTAAGGGTGAACGGTCTACGAGAAATCCACACCTGGTGTACTCTAAACTCACAAGCCACTTGGTTTCGGATACCAACCTGTACGAGATAAATGTAAAGCAATTAAAACACGTATTCAATTTCGTGTGCTGGAAATAAACACGATTGTGTAAGATACTTCAATGACTGGAAAAACAATTCACATAATAAATTGAACTCTATATAACTGTTTATTATTAAAATCAGAATATAATTGAGCTTATGTATGTTTTATCGGTTAAAATATTAATAAGTACCAATTACAAACGTTTACCAAAAAATTTACATACTAAAGAAACTATTATTAATTAACATAACAATAATAATTAACATAATTAACACTAAGTGACAAAATTCTGTCAATGTATCGAAGAATACGTATATTGTATAATATTTAGTTAATTTAATTTTACGCTAACGTTGCAACGATGTGTTCATATATTTATTACTCAAATTTTAATAAATAATGTGTAAAGGAATGAGCGTATTTTTGTGTATATATAGATAGTAAAATTATGTTATAAATTCTTTATGATTTCAATTGAAAGAACATTAATCTCAGCGCTCAAGAACAAGTTCTCCACGGTCCCACTAATACAAAAGATATTTGAACAGGTTTTTTTTTTTTTTTTATTGGCCTTATGATCTTGCATATTAGCCATAGTACGAATTCTTGTGTGTTCAAATTGGGGGTTATCGGGAAAAAAGGGCCAGAGGCGACGGTGGGAAACGAACCCACGACCGCGGCGTGAGAGTCTCTCATGCTAACCACTCAGCTACCGCGGTTTGAACAGGTTGGCAAACTGAATAATCGAGATTGTTTAATTGGGTTCGCCTGGGTCCCGGGCCATGTCGGGCTTTGGGGAAATGAAGAAACAGACAAGGCCGTTAGGAAAGTGGCTGCGACCCCACATGACCCCGAGTCCCCCATTAGCCCGATGGAACTAAAAACAAAAATGAAAAATTCTATTTATTGTAAATGGCAGGCTCGCTGGAAAGAAAGTAATGAAAAGCTAAAAATACATAAAAGTACGGTGAGGCCATGACCCGTGAAGAATGTGGAAAAACGTAACAAAATAATATTAACAAGGTTGTTAATAGGTCACACCCGTCTCACGCACGGTCACCTCTTAACGGGTAGAAGTCAAAAACGCTGCCCACTCTGTGGAAACCCGGTAACGGTGGGACACCTATTAGAGGAATGTAATAAGTTAAGAGCGTACTGATAACGGTGTGACTACCATCTAATCTGAAAATAGTTCTTAAGCATAACAGTGACTTCAAAGATAATCTTATTAGGTACATAAAATTGATAAATGCTTATGTTTACATATAACCAACCACACGTGGTATATCTCCATTTTGCAGTGTGAATGTATTTATTAGCGTGGGTGATGAGGTATGTCTGGGTGTGGCTGTGACTGAATATCGAGTAGCTTACAGGCGCGTCAAATTAGTTCATGTAATTATATATTTGTTGTGTGATGTGAGAGACAGGTCACCGCTATCAAGATTGTAGTAATACTACCGAGATGCTGCGACTCTCCAGTATGAATGTATTTATTAGAGTGAATGTTTTGTGTAAATGGACGTGGATGTCGGGGAATATCGACTACTCCACAAGCCCGTCAAAAGGACATTAGTCTAATGGATGAATGAAATTCTGTACATACTGTATGAATTATTAGCACGAATGGAAGGAAGTTGGCAGGATTATGACTAACCTACCGACTTTTTATTTAGTTGTAGCGGCAGGACCTCAGTCGTGCACCTGTACTCTGAGCCCTGCCAACTGTAGATTTCGTAACCATTTTCTTAGTGTGAGTGGGTATTGTTTGTGAGTCTCTATTGAAGTATTTTTAAAAAACCACGTGTGGTATGGTAGGAACGAGTATAATGCAAGAAGCTTATATACGTGGGGTGACCCTAGTAGTTAGCCGGCCGGGGAAAAATTTTAAGACTATAGCATGTTCCCCAGACGCAACAGTTGCCGTGTGTAAATAATAAACTTAATATATTTCTCTCAGTCAAAGTTTTTAATTCGGCCAAGTTACTTTTAAATCGGGAATCTGTTTAATTAGGTCGAATATTGATTTATATACGTCGGCCGTCGGTTCATGACGGTTAAATAGAGGGGGTATTTAAAATTTAATTGCCATTATTTCAAATAGGCCATTAAACCCAAGAGAAAAGACCCAACTCAATTATTAATGATTTCGCGATATTTCCAAATCACCTCTGTGATGGTAAAATATTATTGAAATAACGTAAAGTGGTCTAACAAGTCAGTATAAGCTGGAAATAAGAAAACACAGAATATAATCGAAAATATGTGAAGCTTAGTATTTAACATTATTAATTTATTTTATATATTTTTGTTCAACGGATCCATGCAAAAAATAATAACCATTTTTTAAAACATTATCCAGTTTCCTCTCTGTTATCTACCTTTGGCTGTATTTTCTTTCATTTGCTTTTGTCAGTTTATTTATTCTTCCAATATCTGTTTTCCTGATAGCAATTGGGGTCCCCTGTTCCTTTTCCTAGAGGAAGCGGTTTTTGATTGCGCATAAATAAATTTTATGGGTTTTATGTTTCTATGTTGTTTGAGTGCGTGTATTTATTAGTGTGAATGGAGAAGGCTCAAGGTAATATGTAACGTTAAATTCACTAATTTCGTAGTTCACTTGACTAATTAATACAGTACAATTAATTAAGGTTTTTAGTTGAGGTAAAAAAGAGTATCCAATCCGATTACACGACATTTGAAAAATGGCAAAAATGAGGGAAAATTCAAAAGTTGGGGTTGAGATGGGAAGTTTGTGTCCGAGTGGATCGAGGTCACGATAGCTCAAGTGGTAGAGCAGCGGCGTATCAAGCCGAAGATCGTGGGTTCGAATCCCGCTCGTGCCATTGACTTTTTTATCTCAACTATAAACCTTAATTAATTGTAATATATAACATCACTGCAGTGTGTGTATTTAGGATCCATAGTGGAATATTTATGTAAGTACTCCACCGACCTTACTTTATATAACCTTATGTATATTGTATGTAGGACGATGGAGGAACATCGCGTAATCCAACCATTAATGAGAGTGAGTGTAAACTAATAAATATGTGAATTTATTTATTCGCGCGCGTTTTCTAAAGCCTCAGTTTTAGGCTAGATTGTATTTTGTATACGTCGGGGCTATAATGACGTAGCTGTCGAAAGTTCCTGAAACTTAACCCGGCTGTTTGTGAAGCAACGATATCTTGAGAATCTGGGTCAAGGGGGCATATAGCGACCCAGCATTAAAACGATGGAGGTGAAATCCCTCGTATCAGTAGATCGGGGAGTGATAACCATCGACGTCCATCGTTCTAAAAATTTTTTGTCTTTTCCACATTTTATATCTAAAATTTAAAAATGAAAGTTATAATTTTATGCTACTACTGTATTTTTGATTATGTTCCCAAGTATGGGCCATTGTGAAGAGGTTACAATGACAAAAAAATCCTCATAAGATCAGATAGTCCAGCAGCCATTAAAGCATTAGCATGTAAAAGAATCACTTCAAAATTAGTCAGTGAATGCATCCAAAATCTCCAAAACCTAGTGAAACACAACAACCTGATGATATCTTGGGTGCCAGGGCTCAGGGGAATTTTGGGTAATAAGAAAGCAGATAGTCTGGCCAGAGGAGGATATGCAAGACCATACATAGGCCCGGAACCTCTTCTTGGGATAACAAAAACAAAGATAAAATCCTCCATCGCAGAATGGATCCAAACAAAACCAAAGGAGAAGTGGATAAACTCTAGCGGTGCTAGAAATAGTAAATGTATGATGAAACAACCCTCACCGGAACTGGCAAAAGCACTGCTGCAATTGGAGAGGGGCAAACTCAGAGGTGAGGTATGACTACTAACCGCTCAATGGCATCTGAAAAAATATTTACACAACATGGGCATATACAAGGATGATCCCAATTGCAGATTATGTAATGAGGAGGAGGAAACAGCCACTCATTTCATCTCATATCATCATGCGAAGCAACAGCACAAAAGAGATTTAACCTAACGTACGGAAAAATCTTAGGGAATCAAATTGCAGCAGCGACAGTCAAGGACCTGATATTTCTAAGGAGTAGGATTGAGTCTATTGCACTGAACTAAGGAACTAGGAAGGTACAATAAGCCAGAAGGCTGCAGTGCCTGTGGAGTGCAAACCCCGCTTCCTAGTATCCTTTTTCACCATACCATAACATACCATGCGTCATTGTATGACATATCATCCCCTTTTAACTGTTAGTGGTCTTATTATCCTAATTGTATATTAAATTTAATTGAATCTGAATTTATAGAACTCGACGGATCGAATACTATCGAAGCTATCTCAAATATTCAAGAACACCTTAAGATTATCGAAAACTGGACGACCAAAAAGAGTGGGGAACAAGAGTTACCATTGAAAATTGCACTCTTTGTTCCCGTTGAAAAGTCTTGCCGTTCACTGTACATCATCAGCAAAGAAATACCAACTTCCATTCATTTCAAATCCAATATACAACAAATAGAACTGTTCATGGAAGTTACACTTCAATGAACGGATATTTTAAATATGAAGACCAGATTTATAGCAAAAAAATGGTGTGGCCATGGGGGGGTGTGTATTGTCGCCAGTTTTGACAGACCTCATTATGACGGATTTAGTTGACTGGTTATTGATCCAATTACCGTTGAAATTGAAATTGAGTATTGTACCAAAAGAATATAATATAAAATGGATATAAATAAACTCATACCATGAATCTTTAAAATTTACAGTAGAGGAGAAGGTGGATAATACAGTGCCATACCTTGTTATCATGATCATAAGAAGTGAAGCGGGTCAATTAAAAACAAATCGGTACAAGAAGTCATGTGGGGGTTGTAATAGGCAGTATGTGGGACAAACAAAACAGAGGTTATCAGCACGGATGAAACAACACAGGTTGGATTGTGAGAACAAAAACAGAATCTCTGTACTCACAATCCATGCGAATGACAGTGATCATTTTTTCAAGTTTGATTCACCAAAGGTCTTGGTGAGGGTGTCAAACTTGGAAAAGAGACTTCTGGCAGAAAAGGTATATAAATCAGTGTTTCCTCAAATACGTGCAATGTGCAAACAGACAGGCTGGGCTCCATTACGGTTTATGTTGGTTTCCTATACACATACAGAGTTTTGAATAAAAGGAGGGAACAGAGAGTGTAGCCCTAGAGGCATTTGAAAAATGGCAAAAAGGCAAAGGGAAAATTCAAAAGGTGGGGTTGAGATGGGAAGTTAGTGCCTGAGTGGATCGAAGTCACGATAGCTCAAGTTATAGAGTAGCGGCGTTTCAAGCCGAAGGTCGTGGGTTCGAATCCCGCTCGACACACTGACTTTTTTATCTCAACTAAAAACCTTAATTAATTGAATGATATTAATTGGTCAAGCCGACCACGAAAACTAGTGGATTTAATTAGTTTATAAGGTAATTTTACCAGAATTCACTAAGGGGGCGTCTGCGTCTAGAATAATCTGAATTTGGAGCCAGATATTGTTTACTGTTGAGTTGGATAGTATCATCCGACTTCGGATATTATGGTTGCCCACAGTTCAATAATGGCGGATGAGAGGAGTCGGCCCCAGAAATTTCTCTTTCATTTTCTCTCTCTTTCATTTATTTCATTCCTATTCGGGACGAATCGTGACCGGAATGAGACTGAGGGCCGTGATCTATTTTATTTAAACCCTCGAGCCGGAAGCGGAGATCACTAAGACAGAGTGTACAAAAATTCCAGCGTAAGTTCAAAGAAGTTATACATTTATCAGTACAGTAATATATATAGTTGATACAAGAAAAGTTCGATAATACTTGGCTGCATTATCTGTCGTCTTATACTTTTCAAATGTAATGCATGTCTATCATATGTAATTATGTTAAAAGTACAAACTAACAGTAGAGATATCCAAACAAAAGTGATAAAATAAACAAGCGAGACCACTTTCTACTGAAAATAGCCAACTTCGTAAAATCAAAAACACGTGATTTAAAAAAAAGAAGTGGCAGCGACAATGACCCACATCGAAAAAGAAGCTCTCACGTACCAAGAGCACAGTGGATAGAAAAATAATAGCCCGCGTATGTGTACGGTATGATTAATTTATCCCAATGCAATGGTATCATACCGTGGCACTACATAAAGAAGTTCCATCCTATATGAGAATTGAGCACGGCAATTTTTGGGCCGTCTGCTGGTTTTAATCGAAGGTTATTATATAGATGTAAAGGTATATATTAAAATAAATTGTAGTGGTATCTTGAGTACTCCATGGATCATTAATTAGATTAGAATACAATAACAGAAAATAGAAGTTGGAACGCTTTTTTTTTCAAATACAAATGATTTCACCTGATAAAAGGATCTTTGTGCCATTGTAATTTTTATCTACATAATTTCATTTCATACAATCCTACATATGTTTTATTTTCCACGGTGGCAATATAAATACACTGATATACAATAATCCTGAAATGCATGTTGAAAACGAAAGATTAGGAAGGGTGAAAATCTGGTGAAGGTAGCAATGGTTAGGTAGAGTTATTGTTTAATACGGGTTAAGTTAGAAGAGTTAAAATAAGATAAGGAACTAAGAACGAAAGATTAGGAAGGGTTAAAATCTGGTAAGGGAAACAATGGTTAGGTAAGTTGGGATTATTTTTAAGACGGTATATTTGGAAGGGTTATAGTGAGATAAGCAAAGCAATGGAAAGATTATGTAGGGTTGTCGCTTAGATGGGTTTAAAGAAGCAATGGTAAGATGAGGTAAGGGTTCAAAAACCAACTCCACTTCCTAGTAGGGAAACGTTCGTCACCGGCCTGACGGGCGATTCAAAATTGATCATCCAGTCATGGCAAGGTGCGAATAGGCTAAGGGGGCTCTGGCGTCCTACCCTGTAAGTGAGGTACTCAATTTCCCAAACCACTACTTACTAAACAAAGTCCTACCAACCAAATCTCTCCCACTAAGCCCTCACACATAGAATCTTGGGCTAGAGAGAAAACAGCATCCTCCCCAATCAAAAATCTTATACGTACCGTGCTGAGTGACTCATGGCAGCCGGGGTTAACCAGAGAGGGCTATGATGGATTGGACCATTTAGTTTCTTATGAGTAAAGCAAACCTGATGCAGGACATCACTGCTTAAAAAACTCACAGCAATCTAGAGACAAGCCTTCAAATGGACGTTCAAAAACGTAAGTTAGGTAGGGTTATTGATTAAGACGAGTTAGGTTAGTAAGGGTTATAGTAAGATAAGGGAAGCAGTGGCTTGGTTAGGTAGGGTTAGTGATGAAGACGAGTCATGTTAGGAAGGTCTTAAGTAAGATGAAAGAAGGAATGGTTCTGTTAGGTAGGGTTAGATCTATCTATCTATCAATCTATCTCTTTTTCTCCCTTCATTTTTTTTTGAAAAGTCATTTGAAGTCTAAAAAGCAGTAAAGTTTATTCAAAAGGAAACGCATGATTTGTAGGAAGAAACCGTTTAGTTCGCATTTGAAAGTTTTACTCCTTGAGTAGCGTTCAGATGAAGCAGAAAAGGAAAGGGTCGGGTGAATTCTTAAATGGTTGTTTTCAAAGAAATTCGTCAACTTTCGACTCCCCTGCAAGTTAGGAGGATTCCAGTGAAGGGATAAAATTGTAAGGCGTATCACGAAACTTCATGCAACGTGTTAATTTCATAGAAAAGTTTATAGTTTCACAGTCGAAATGACGCCTCCGCCCACTGGAAATGGCCAACTTGTACCCTTGTAGTACACATGACCTGATATGGCCTGAAGAAATATTAAATCATTTCGGCATTGGATGAACTGGCTCATGTGTTACTGTTTCACTGACACTTCAAGGGTGGGACATCCAAACAATACTGACAAAACTAACTTCAAAATCCATAGCATTTAATTCGCCAAACTGTAACGGTCTCGAGTGGAGTTACAATATTTGTTGCTCTCCAGCTTTCACCAATTTTAATTAAATTATTGGTGATACTAATTCGAAAGTTGTTAAGTACTTCTTCGAGTCTTCTTGTCAATGGACTGTAGAGACGTAGAAAAAAATAATTGTAACTAGAATAAGCCAAAAACTGTACATTTTGAAACGAGGATAGTCGAGGGGAATTTTTCAGTACATGGTCTAAAAATCTCTCTTGGATATTATCCAAATGTATGTTTATTAAAATTCTTAAAAAGCTAGATGGCTTTTTCTTTTAAAATGTGTTAACAAGCTTTAGGTTTCATCTTGTTATAAGTGAGTATGTTACAATAAAAAAAACATGCTTACAAACGTTTATGTGCGGTTTTAATTAATTCACCAATGCTAGATTTGTGATATTGCATGTATTCTATAGGGTAAATATACCCCTTTTAAAAAACGCCAGAAAAGATTTATGAACGTAAAAAATAGGTTAATTTTTTAAGCAAAAAACACAATTTATAATTATTTTTCCCAACTTGAAATACTCTGACACAATTCTTTTCGTAGATTAAAAAAAATTGACTTTTATAAAAAATGTTTACTCTTAAATCTGATCTTTTTTTAAACAAAAAGTGGTCGCAACTTTGGAATTACTGTACTTACCTAAAGTGCACTTTATAGAGGTTTGAAAGGCGATAAACTACACTTGCATAGATTAGCCTCGATTAATAAATTAGAATTGCAGATATAATAAAAACAATTAAGAAATTTTTGTTTTATACATCCTTATTAAACTCACATAAAATAAAATAACATGTAAACGTTATTAACAGGGGCCAAAAGTAAAAACTTCACCTTATCAACGAAGGTAAAAAAAGGATATTGAACCAAATGGTACGAGCAAACAAATACATTCGCATTTATTATACTTCAAGATCCAGAAGTGTAATTGGAAAATCAAAGTCTGGTAATAAAAAGAGGTGGAAATCTCTCAGAAAGGAGATACATTTTACAAACAAATAGAGATCGGACTTCCTATGACAAAGGAAGCAGCAATCGACGACTTCTAAAGTATCTATATAGACAGGAGTAAAACAGGAACGATTGTTGCTAACTGGTGTTACCCATCAGGAAAATCGGTATGTGATAATCAAGCAAACGTGCGTGTATTCCTTGCATTCCTTAGCAGCAAGGAAGATGGTGCCGTCTGCTTCTCGATATTAGAAAAAGAAATGTAAGGTTAGGACGTTCAAACTGACTGGAATTTCTTCACACAACTAAGCGGAATGCATAGCTATGTTCTAGCATGGGCAGTATTAGAAAAAAAATCTTCCAGCCGAAAATCAGCTTGCATCATAACCGATAGTTGTATTTCACTTGATATGGTGAGAAATGGGCGTGGTCACTTGCTATCAAGGAAGGTAGAGGAATATTTTGTCGTTTCCTCGGAAAACTTTGATCGGTAGTTCATTGAGTTTGGGCTAAAGCACCAAGAGGTCTGAAGGGTAGTGGGCCGATCAACTTGTTGATGAACCGGCAAGTCCCTAACACTCATAAAAAGTTACAGTAAAGAACCCATCTCTTTTCTTACAAGACACTTCACACTTATCTAAGAGGTTAAAGGGAATAAAGAATGTTAGAATTACAGCTGTTTACAAGGTTTGACAGCAAATATTTTATTCTCTTCCATCACAGTAAGAAGTTGAATGCATAATTCAGTCATAAAGAAAAGACGGATTTCAGTAGAGAAATACAAGCCTATCTACATCGTTTCAAAATTGAAGACAGTCCGTCCTTTCGGTTTGCAAACGATTTCCATCAGTATAGTACATAATTCACTATTTTTCGTGGTCCCCTTGACCAATTAATACCACTTAATTAATTAAGGTTTTTAGTTTAGATAAAAAAGTAAGTGTCACGAGCGGGATTCGAAAAAAAAAGTGGGGTTGAGATGGGAATTTAGTGCCTGAGTGGATCGAAGTCACGATACCTCAAGTGGTAGAGCAGCGGCGTATCAAGCCGAAGGTGGTGGGCTAGAATCCCGCTCGTGACACTGACTTTTTTATCTCAACTAAAAACCTTAATTAATTGAATAGTACATTTTTTCACTGTCATTTACTGGATGTGATAAGTCTCCATTAATCAGAAGAGTTAATCTTCGTGGTTAGATGGGGCGTCACCCACTATTTCTCATTGAGGATAGGTAATTCAAGACGTTTTTAAGTGTGTTAACACTATTGAATTTTAAACGTTGATGGCATATGGTAGTTTATTTGATTTTAACTCCTTCTATGGGGGCTGCGTTAGCCGAGTGGTTAAGGCGTCAGACTCTCGGCTAGTAGATCCCGCGGTCGTGGGTTCGATCCCCACCGTCGCCTCTGGACTTTTTCTGACGCCTAAGGGGACCGGTTGATATTGACAAGAATTGTCGCTCATTAATGGAAGGGGCGGGATCAGATCTCAGTGACCCTGAATTTGGTCTCAACTCACTTCAAACATGAGTTTCTTCGATGGAAGACCACCGGCACTCCGGGGGTTCAAATTAAAAAAAAATGTAGCCAGGGATAAAGTACAATAAGATGAACAGCTGCAGTGGTCAGGGGGGGGGAACTCTTCCAGTTCCTGGTATCCATTAAAAAATCCTTCTATTATTATTGTTTATTATCTGTCTGATTATTTTTTATTGGGTTTGATTTATTGAATAATTAATAGAGAAAATAAAGATCAGTTATAATTTGTGAACCAAAGTATGTAGTAAATATAATATGGAACATACCGAAAATAAATACAGAAAACCTTGAATCTACAAGATTTGTGAATTTGTAAATAAAACAGAGGAGATTGGTGAAAATATTCCGCCCTCAAATCCAGCCAAAAATGTCTATTTTTTCTTTTTAAAAAATTGTCATTTAAGGGATTTAAAGAGTGTTAGAAACTAAATGAATTGTTTTGGACAAATTTTTCTAAAAGGTGTTTTGAATTTTATATTTTTTTTATCAAACTGTTATAATTAAATTAGATCTTGAACAAAACTCTCTTATCTTGGGTAAAAAGCATATAACCTTGGTTAAATTGTAATTTTAATAAGTTGTAAATTACTTCTTATTTTTTATTGGCTCCTAATGCTAATTGGCAAGAACGGTCGCTTAGCTTAAAAAGCTTTTTGTTTATTCCAATAAAAATTTATTTTTAAGGGCTTTAAAAAGTGCTTAAAATCGAATTGTTTTTTCATAATTTGAAATTCTTAGAAATACACGCTAAGAAATGTATTATCAAAACAACTCTATTTTTAAGCGGCCCATAGACGATCAATATTATTGCACAATATTTTGGGTTGTGCAATTTAATTGGTCGTGTGTAGACGATATTGAAAGTTTGTGCAATACATTGCATGATTGACGAAAAGTTGAAAATATATTGTGCAACCTGGAAAATATTGCACCGTCTGTTGGCATTATTGCGCAATAGCAGTCAGTTTGTAAAGTATCAACAAGTGATACAGTTCATTGTACAAACAAAATTTTGTACCATATTATTGAACGTTAAGGGGCAACCGTCAAATTATTGTACAATATATATTGTACAATAATATTGACTGTCTATGGGCCGCTTTAGTTTATTAAAAGTAGGCTCTCTAAAATGAAAGGGTTTACTAAAGAAATTACTATTAATAACCTATATAGATCATTTAAAATAAATCCAGACGGGTTTAAACAAAAAATCAGGCCTACGTTACTTGACTCTTTTGGTTTATTTTTATGTTTTATTGTAATATATGTTACCTTATCTTTATGGTACATAAAAAAATCGATTGACACACAATAACCTTCAAATTCATGAAGAACAAAGGTAAAAACCAATACAAATTATGCTATATTTATTATGTAAATTACCTTTTATTTCAGCTCCTAAAGGCTATTGGCAAGAACCGTCGGCACGTTTCGAATTATTTTCAACCTACTTCCACCAAAATAAATTTATTTAAATATCCTGAGCTATCCTTAAGACTGTAAATATAATTATTTTAATCTTGAAAACTTAACAAAATGACCCCTTTTCGCGATAGACTTTCCCATAAATATACAACTCGAATCATCCCCCTTTCACATGCAAACTTCTGCTCAAGAAGTTATGCATGGATAAAAATGTAAATGGGTATGTTAATTGAATCACAAAATGTTACATTTGCTATGTTAATTTTACGCATAATGTGAAACGTAATATCATCATTAAATGTTTGATGTGTCAAAGTAAGATAAAGTATGACTTGATAATTTTATACGATACTTTATTGATTATTGGCCTAAAAATAAATATTTGCAAAAACTTTTATCACTTGAAAATAGAGATGTATTTGGGTAAAATTAAACTTTAAAAATGAATTTCCTCGAAGTCAAATGCACCTAAAGTCTTTTGACCGACTTTAAAAATAATGTCAACTTTACCCTTTATACATTATTTTTGTAATTTTAGGAAACTCACTCTTTCCAGGCCTGAATTATCGGCATTCCATGCAATGACGGGGATGCCGAGGTATCCGGCTAGCTGTAGGAAGTACTGGGCCGATGCTGTGCTCCTTCCGTACTTCTCATAATTCATCAAGTATAGGATGGCTGATACGTTCACAGACAGGAAATCCTTACAAAGCGAATTCAGAATATCTGCAAAAAAAAAAAAAAAAATTAAACTACCAATATTTAAAAATTATAAAAAGACATTAAATTTGAAGTAAATTTACAACAAATTAGAGGAAAATATTTAAGGTGTCTACACGACCTTAAGCGGCTCGAAACGTTTATTGCGATTAGTTTAATATAACAATAAAGATTAATGCGTTAATACAATCGGAAGCGAACTGAACATGTCATTTATTTAGCTAAATGTGATAAATTTTCTAGTCGATTATGCTGAATTCACAAATATAAATAAAAAATAAATTTAAAAACTTAAATTAACAATATCAACATGAACTTAAAAAGACTTAAAAAGTTAAAAAAAGACCTTACTCGGATGGAATCAATATTTCAATTAACATTTAGTTAAATGTATTTATTTATTAGTGTATACCCATAATGAAGATCGGTTTAAAAAACGAAAATAAAAAAAAGGTACATAAAGTGTTAAAATGTATCATTAAAACTAACTTAACACTCCAATAAAATTAATTAAGGTTTTTAGTTGAGATAAAAAGTCAGTGTCACGAGCGGGATTCGAACCCATGATCTTCGGCTAGATACGCCGCTGCTCTACCACTTGAGCGATCGTGACCTCGATCCACTCGGACACTAACTTCCCGTCTGAACCCCACCTTTTGAATTTTCCCCCCATTTTTGCCACTTTTCAAATGCCGTGTAATCTATTTCATTCTCGGTGACAAATTTTCATCTCAACTAAAAACCTTAATTAATTGAAAGATATTAATTGGTCAAGCGGACCACGAAACTAGTGAACTCCTATAAAATACACTACACGACAACCACTTTTTTTTTTTTTAATTCCATCTTTAATCGGAACAAAATTAGTGAATTGAACAGAAGTAAAAATATACATTGACATCCAGTATATCAATAAATTTTAAGTAGGCGACATTAATTAGTTGTTCTAAAAATTTCACAAATACTTCGCTTTCATAATAAAAAATATGAAAATAGATGACTAAAATAATGCGTTTTTTTACATAAAGTTGAAAGGTTAATATTAGTTTATTTCTTTACTTTTTGTTCTAGATGTTAAGATCAAATACGTGTTTTTCCCATATTAAGGTGAGTAAATTTTGTATTAATTACACCCATCTATAATTTATTAAATTTAAATAAAAAATATTGTTAACTCTTGAACATTCACCACTTACATAAATCGTATGGTCATGATAATTTTCATATAATTGTCTCGATAGCAGCCTTTAATGTTATATTTTTTGCTTAAATGAAAAAAAAAAAGAAATCCAGGCTGAGGTGTGACTAAGTTGTCAGAGTGTGCCAACAATACGGCCCGCAGTTTTGACTGCGTTAATGTAAATGTGAGTTGTCATAAATTTAATGGTAGAGGTCTAAATAAACAAAAAGGTATACAAAAAGATACAAAAAGTATTACTTTGTTTTAAAATTGTGGAATAAATATTCAAATTAGTAATTTTTACCTATATGGTAAGTTAACCATATATCAGGTTACATTATATGTTTCTATTTATTGTAAACATTTTAATTGAAATTGTATAAAAATTTATTTAAAGTTTTATAATCAGGTTTAAATATGTAAATATTATTACTGATTTTATTAATATTACAATTAAAGGTTGATGAGTATTGCTAACACATTGATTGTAAAGAACAGGATAACCGCATGGAGGTTACAATTTCGAAATAGAATGGAGATGAAATAGTTTTAAACCGAAAGTCTTCGTATTTGTAAATTGATGTGTAACTTGGGTAATATTATCAATAATTTTATTTTGCTTATTGTGGAGTCCTTGGCAATGTTGGGACTTAGTCGGTTTTCAAGGAAAATTTGAGATCGCGTGTAAAAAATATATATATGTTAATCTGAAGACATATTTAAGATATTTTTGACCTGATGTGGACCTTAACATTGGTCGACAGGTTGGCGGTAACACCTGAATTTGTTTTCTTCTTCAAGACCATACCTTGATCTAGATTCTAGAGTTTTCATGAGTGAAAATTTGTCGATATTTTTAGTACTGATAACTGATTATGTTAAGTAAATAAGCGTTATTTTTTAAGACGATTTAAGGTCGGAAGGGTTAATGTAAAAGAAGAAGCAATAGTTATTCAGATATCGTGAGATGCGGTCGGGTGTGATGTAGGTTTCAGAAAAACATTTTCTTTATCGTGCCAACGTTTCGATCTTTTATTGAGCCCTGAAGATGATCTCAATAAAAGATCGAAACGTTGGCACGATGAAGAAAATGTTTTTCTGAAACCTACATCACACCCGACCGCATCTCACGATATCTGAATAACTATCGATTAACGTTCACTAATCTCTACACAAGAAGCAATGGTGAGGTGAGATAACGCTTCGGTTAAATAATTTTAACAACGGATTAAGTTTGATTAGTAGAGTTATTTTTTAATGAAATTATGATTCAATATCTTTCCGGTGAAGCGATCTTTGTTTTGATGCAATTTCTTCTATTTTAATTTATGTAACTTTTATTTTAAAAAAATCACAATTCTGATTGTCTTAGAAAAATCAATAATCCAGTTAATTTTTTTTGTAGATATTGAAGTCTAAATTTTTCAGGGTACTAATTATGTAAACTAAAAACAATTGAAAATTCAATTTTGGTTGTTGGAAAATACTAAAACTATGACATAAATAAAATTTACAATATAGAAATGCTATTAAGACCGACCTTCCATTTTTTTCTATATTTTCACAAGTTTCTTATTTCTTTTTTAGACAAACAATTAGTTTTCTAGTTGATATCAACATCCTAGTTTTAGTCTCTCCGATCAAATCCCAAAGCCAAAAATAATTTCAAGTTGTGTGCTGGTTGGTCGATGTGACAAGGATAAATATCCTGAGGTAAACAAACTTTGAATTTAAGAACCAATTGTAATTCAATATTAAAAAGAAGTTATTTAATATTTACAATTTAAAACAAAATGGAAATATTTTATTTAAAATGTTTACACTTGGCTATAGGTTTTTTTTTAAACTCATCTTGATGTACTGTCACTTTTTTTGTGACATATTACTGTTATGGGGATTACATTTATGTGAAATTCTTGGAAAATGTTATATTTGATTATTTATTGATATTTAATTAATAATAATAAATATTTGTGTTTCTGTAAAATCAAAAATAGTGTATTATCAAATATAACGTTTGTGATGATTAGTGACCTTTAGTCCATGATTATTCAGAAATCGTGAGATGCGGTTTGGTGTGATGTAGGTTTCAGAAAAACATTTTCTTTATCGTGCCACCGTTTCGATTTTGATTGAGATCATCTTCAAGGGTCAAATTGTTTGTTTTCTGCGTAAGTGTGCCATTCACATGTGCCAACGAACACTTTGAGCCCTGAAGATGATCTCAATAAAGGTCGAAACGTTGGCACGATAAAGAAAATGTTTTTCTGAAACCTACACACCCGACCGCATCTCACGATTTCTTAATAATCATGGACTAAAGGTCATTAATCACCACACACGTTATATTTGATAATACACTATTTTTGATATTACAGAAACAAAAATATTAATTATTATTAATTAAATGTTAATAAATATGTATAAATATTAATAAATTAATGTTCATATTAATAAATAAATTATATTAATAATTAAAAATTCATTGGTTCACAAAGTAGCAGTTAAGTATTGTTTATGTAACTAAGTTATTTAAATCAATTATTCTTTTTATTTAAACCAAGACCTTACACGAAAATTATAAAAAATTTAAATATATTATTAGATTTTATTAAAAAGTAATATCGGGTGTCACCCTCTATTGTATGAATATGACAAAAAGAAGCCAGTGTAATTCAATCGTTCGTTTCAACCTCATTTTCAAATTCAGACAACAACAAAAAATAGATAAAAATACACCGACGAAGGTTTTATCATGATTTATTCTCAAGGGCGTATTCATTTCGATGGGTACCATACAAAACATTTGTCGCTTTCCCGACATCAGACAATCAGACCAAACCAACATTTCCCGGTTGATTCTCTGCTCTTGAAACTCGATTTGGTCGGATTCGATGTA
This sequence comes from Cimex lectularius, assembly GCF_000648675.2. Lineage (NCBI taxonomy): Eukaryota > Metazoa > Arthropoda > Insecta > Hemiptera > Cimicidae > Cimex > Cimex lectularius. The sequence goes on from NW_019394214.1 coordinate 25,235, forward strand.
ATAGATATTTCCAGGAAAACGATTTCTCAGGAGTGACTGTTTTCCGTCTCTTCGGCTCCATTCCAAACAGATCCTTTTTCTCATATGGAATTCCTCACGTTCATTGTTTAATTAATAGGGTATCAGGGCTCGATTTATAAAAGTAGTTTATCTGGAAACCTTTTTTTTTCCTTATTTCTTATTCCGATCGTAGGTTCGTTTATTCAACCGACAGTAGGTATATCACAAAACCCAAATTTTCCTAAAAGTCCACCCATTGTATAATTATTTTTCTATTTTTCTTTCTGAATTTTTTAGTTTTTTCAGTAATTTTTAAAATTAGATATATTAAAAGTTTAAACCTCTGCTATTTGTACTGCCTAACAAAACTTCACATATTTTTGTAGGTGTATTTTCTCTGATCGATAATCTTTTTGTCAGTTATTGTAGTTCGATATGTAATTATAGTTTCAATTTTATTAAAATTTACTAATTCACAATTTACAATAATTGTGTGTTTGTTTTTTATAATGAGGATACTATGATGCGATAAAGATTAAACCGTTCCTAAACAATCTTCACAATTTATAAGCAATTTAGCAGACCTGTTGCTACGGTCCAAACCCGGACGACCACAGTGTGTCCCGTCGCTCAGTAGTGGTGGTGGTAGGAAAGTTTTTAAAGTTTTAATTTTAATAATTTTTCAATTAATTAATATTTATGAAAGGTATTGGTCGAGATAAAAAAGTCAGCGTCACGAGCGGGATTCGAACCCACGACATTTTTCGTGGCCATTTCATTTGTCTCCGAGAATCAAATAGATTACACAACATTTGAAAAATGGCAAAAAGGAGGGACAAATTCAAAAGGTGGGGTTGAGATGGGAAGTTAGTGCCCGAGTGGATCGAAATCACGATAGCTCAAGTGGTAGAGTAGCGGCTTATTTAGCCGAAGGTCGTGGGTTCGAATCCCGCTCGTGACGCTGACTTTTTTATCACGACCAATTCCTTTCATAAATATTAATTAATTGAAAAATGTTAATTGGTCAATCGGATTACAAACTGTAATGAATTTTAACAATGTTAATTAATTTTTTTTTTTAATTTTTGTAGTTAGATCTTTCAGTTTGAAACTACTGAAACATACATTGCATAGTTCTCTGCCTCCTTCTTTCCGGGGAAAGTGGAAGTTAATCTTAAAAGCTTTCGGGTGGTGGAAACGAGAAATGTCATTTACGTCCTTACAAATCTATCTAATCCCTTGAGATTTGGATCTGACCATTTAAATTTAATTTTTTATTATTGTGTGGTGATTAGTGACCGTTAGTCCATGATTATTCAGAAATCGTGAGATGCGGTCTGGTGTGATGTAGGTTTCAGAAAAACAATTTCTTTATCGTGCCAACGTTTCGATCTTTATTGAGATCATCTTCAGGGCCTGGGATTTTCAAACATTGTTTAAATTTAACAAATACATGTAAGATGTGGAAAAAAGTAAATTTATACAATGCAAAAAATATTTTTTTTATTCAATCAAAGTATTTCTACTCACTCAAAGTGTTCGTTTTCTACGTAATTGTGTCATTCTTGCGTGTCGTGTTGAGAGTGCTTGAGAGTGATTTTCCCACCCCTTCAAAATCCAACCTATATAAACATAAAAGTGGCACTCTCAACACGACAAGCAAGAATAGCAAAATTACGCAGAAAACAAACACTTTGAATGAGTAGAAATACTTTGATTGAATATAAAAAATATTTTTTCCGTTGTATAAATTCACTTTTTTCCACATCCTACATGTATTTGTTAAATTTAAACATTGCTTGTAAATCCCAGGCCCTGAAGATGATCTCAATAAAGATCGAAACGTTGGCACGATAAAGAAAATGTTTTTCTGAAACCTACATCACACCAGACCGCATCTCACGATTTCTTAATAATCATCGACTAACGGTCACTAATTACCACACAATAATAAAAAATTAAATTTAAATGGTCAGATCCAAATCTCAAGGGATTAGATAGATTTGTAAGGACGCAAATGACATTTCTCGTTTCCACCACCCGAAAGCTTTTAAGATTAACTTCCACCTTCCCCGGAAAGAAGGAGGCAGAGAACTATGCAATGTATGTTTCAGAAGTTTCAAACTAAAAGATCTAACTACAAAAATTAAAAAAAAAAAAGTATTTAACATTGTTAAAATTCATTACAGTTCGTAATCCGATTGACCAATTAACATTTTTCAATTAATTAATTTTTATGAAAGGAATTGGTCGTGATAAAAAAGTCAGCGTCACGAGCGGGACTCGAACCCACGACCTTCGGCTAAATAAGCCGCTACTCTACCACTTGAGCTATCGTGATTTCGATCCACTCGGGCACTAACTTCCCATTTCAACCCCACCTTTTGAATTTGTCCCTCCTTTTTGCCATTTTTCAAATGTTGTGTAATCTATTTGATTCTCGGAGACAAATGAAATGGCCACGAAAAATGTCGTGGGTTCGAATCCCGCTAGTGACGCTGACTTTTTTATCTCGACCAATACCTTTCATAAATATTAATTAATTGAAAAATTATTAAAATTAAAACTTAAAAGACGGCGACAGTTCCAAAAATTTTAATTCAACTTTAATGAGGCACCCATAACGATAAATAGAAATGCATTTCCCGGCGGAAAGGAGAAAAAAAGTGTTCCCCGTAATTATCCAGAACTTGAAAACGATTATATTTAAAGGCGTACAAAATTAGATGAGAAACGAGCGACAGGGAAATGACGAGTCAAAGGAAGAATGGGCCACCAACCCTCGTATAATTCTCCTTCTTTGGAAAAAGCTCTCTTTTGAATCCAAGCTATGAAAAAAACTAAATAAAATGGTCCTTAAACGAATTAAATTATTACGGATGCGAAAAGCCGTAGAATGTTCTTTTAAGTAGAGACTCGCTTCCAAAAACCCACTCTTTCTTATACACTTATCCAAAAGGAAATACCACCCACGAATTTTTTTTATTATTTAAAAAATATATATGCTTTATCAATAACTTATGATATATGACAAATTTTGAATCAATATTAAAATTTGAGATTAAACCATAAACCATAACAGACCAGCAGTTAGTGTGGACATCGTATCTACAGTTTATAACTTTTTTTTATGTATTTACAATTTACATTTCAAATCTACTTCAAACTTTTTTGTTCAACATTACTTTCTCCAGGAAGCACCTTGCACATTTCTCGGTTTATTACGTGATTGATTGCTAGACTTTGTCTTCTTGCAAGTCCATTTCTACCCAAGTTTTTCGGAATTACTTATATTGTGAATCTTTAAGAAATCCCTCCATGGCATAATGTCAAATAATAAAATATCTTTTAAATCCAAAATGGTTATATTTGAAAGTATTTGTAAAACGGCACTTTGTTACGGAGCCCAGACATGGGGGTGTGAGCAGCTGGAACGTGTAGAGCAAGTGCAGAAGCATTTTTTGAATAAAATGCTTAATTTACCATCGCATACACGTAGTCATTTTTTGTATTTGGAGCTAGAGTTGTTCCCGGTTTTTGTATATACCTTAAAACTACATATACATTATTCGTAAACGTCTCAGTCTACCATCAAAACGGTACCCCAATTTGTAAATCAAATTAAGCTTAAAAACGTGTATTGGTTTGAAGTATATAAAAAGTTGAAAACGGAATATGGAATAACTGTAATAGAGTTGATAAGCACAGATTGTAAAGTAGAAAAAATCCTTGAGAAGGTGAGGCTAACCTTAAAAAACAAGTATATAAAGAAAGTTCACTTATGTAGTTTATACAGGCAACTGAATTCTGTAAATCAATATATAAATTGTGACTTAAAAACTGATCAATTTAGTTGGATTTTTAAAGCTAGATGTGAGTTAATCCATCTAAATAAATACTCAGTCATTCAAAGTGGTATCTAACTTATGCCCGCTCTGTAATTGAAAAGAAGGGAAAACTATTTTGCACTTTGTGGGTGTATGTCCAATCTTGGCAGAAATCAGAAAATCTTTCGAATGAAAAAGTTATAGAAATTCTTAATGGAAAATGTTGGGACATGTTATGTAATTATTGTAAAAGAGCATGGTTCTACATAAGATTTTTTTTGGCGTTATGAACTATGCATATTAGCCATGTGACAATTCATATATGTATGTTCAAATTTGGGGGGTTATTGTGAAAAAAGGGCTAGAGGCGACGGTGGGAATCGAACCCACGACCGCGGCGTGAGAGTCTCTCATGCTAACCACTCGGCTACCGCGGTGATTTAATACTGGAGTTTATTTTCGTTTAAAATTCTTAAAATTCCTATAAAACAGATGGATTGGCGATAAACACTTTATAATGATGCAAATGTACTTGGTACTATCTAGCTATGTATTCCAATAGCTAATTATGTATTCTAACTAATAAGTATGTATAAAATAAAATAAAAATTGCAACTCCTCCGACGGTCACAGTACCATGGAGTAATGATAATTTATGTCTTATGATAAGAATAAAATGTACATACTGTCATATTCATTATTTTGTTAATAAAAACTTTATTATTATTAAATTTTTTTAATGAAACTCTCTTTCCCTCTCACTCTCTCTCTCTCTCTCTCTCTCTCTCTATATATATATATATATATATATATATATATATATATATACCATTTTTAGTGTAGTTATTTAACTGATCTTATCTGTGAATGTCTTTAGGAAAAATTTGACTATAGGGAAATGATGAATGATGAAGTGAGTACGGTGTTCAATCCTTTTTTTTTTTTTTTTAAGTTAGTTCCTACTCACAGTAAGTAGTAGGACACACTTACTGTGAGTAGGAACTATCTTTCTTAAAATTTTTTAAAGTTTCTCCAAAAAAAGCAAATTATCTACGAATACACTAGATCCAAAGCTTATCTGGAAGAAACATGTCACGTACCAAAAATGCGAAGGGTAAAAATTATGTAGTAAATCTTGGTAAATAGATATAAAGATACTTGCTTTATACAACGTTGATTAGAACAATTAATTAAGATTTTTAGTTGAGATAAAAAAGTCTTAAGTAAAAGTTTACTGTTTTGAAAAATTATTCACTTTAAATTAATATTTATTATTCAAAACATAAAGAAATTTTAGAAAAGGTAAATGGTGGAGTGAGTGGGTTGTTCATTTTTTAAAAAGATAATTCCTACTCACAGTTAGTTCAGAATGAAGGAATTTACAAACATTTTCCCATAAATATCCTTATTGTATATTATTATTCAGAAATCGTGAGATGCGGTCTGGTGTGATGTAGGTTTCAGAAAAACATTTTCTTTATCGTGCCAACGTTTCGATCTTTATTGAGATCATCTTCAGGGCCTGGGATTTACAAACATTTTTCCACATTCTACATGTATTTGTTAAAATTAAACAATGTTTGTAAATCCCAGGCCCTGAAGATGATCTCAATAAAGATCGAAACGTTGGCATGATAAAGAAATTGTGTGATGATTATTTACCGTTAATTCATAATTAATCAGAAATCGTGAGATGCGACACCAGACCGCATCTCACGATTTCTGAATAATCATCGATTACCGGTCACTAATCACCACACATTACAATATAATTGATCATAAGCATAAATGAATTAATAATATAATAGATTTTGATTTACCTTATATTTTAAAGATGTACCTAAAGAATATTAGAGTACAAAATAATCAAATTAATTAATTTAATTTTTATGAATTTTATTATTAATTTCTTAATACAATTAATGTATTATTAATTATTATTATTTGTAATGTATATTACAATGATTAATGTATCATTGTAATTTTAATTTTTTAATAATGAATAAGAAACCACACAAATTAATCATTAATTGATAATTATTTCTTACCGTATTTATTAATATAATATTTAATTGTGTTATAATTTCCACTTTTTGCCCGTTGAAAGTTGAGCGGCATTAAAACCTGCTTCTCAGTGAAACGTCGCGTTGGCAGTGGTTCGGCGGGTTCAGTCTTACAATTCATGTCGAGAGATGTGGTTGTAAATTTTTTCATCATGATGATGAGCTATAAGTTGGAAAATTTAAAAAAACTTGAAATCCGGTTTGTTGAAAGCAACTAACTATAAGTAGGAACTATATTTTAAAAAAATCAAAATATTTCTTGTCATTGAGGAAAACCTAACGTTCACCTAATATTTTAAATTTAACATTATGACCAATCTTTATGTGTAGGGTTTTGCGGTACATGAAGTTCACGGGAAAGTGCCCTGGTATTGTCCCTAAGAAAAAAGAAAAGGAATTTAAGGTGTCCGCAAATGTACAACAAAGGAAGAAAAGCGCTAAAAGCCCTTCGGTCTTCCTGTTGTCCCTATCGACCGCCACGTACCTTCCCGGTCGGACATTATTAAATGAAAAAAAGTACGGTTAGAAGTAGTGGAAGCTCGTTTTTATCCCGAGAGCCAAATGTTCTCTCGATACGAGCAGATAACCTCACAGACATAAATCAGTTCTTTTTCCCCCTTTCTAAAAGCCCGTACCGAACCGGAGTGGAAGCCCTCAGAAGGAAAATTACTTTTCACCCCGACCTAGGCCGTAAACATAAATTAAGAATTTTTTCTTCTTTTCCTTATATCAGAATTGCAGAACGCAGCACTTTATAAACCACGCGCTCACAATATTGCCGAATGCCTTAATGTTTGGCAGTAAACACTAGGAATAGATTGCCTCATCTATTTTGTTAGTCGAGTCTTATTTCTTTATACGATTTTATTATATCAAGCTAAAATATAAAACTAATTATACTAGTCAATAGTTGTGTAGCTCTAGTCAATAACAGCAATGATTAATACAATGAATTGTATACCGAATATAATCTAAAATCAATTTCAAAAAACACATTGTTAATTTCTAATTAATTACGGTTTTTAGTTGAGATAAAAAAGTCAATGGCACGAGAGGGATTCGAACCCACGATCTTCGGCTAGATACGCTGCTGCTCTACCATTTGAGCTATCGTGACTTCGATCCACTCGGACACTAACTTCCCATCTTAACCCCACCTTTTAAATTTTCCCTCCTTTTTGCCATTTTTCAAATGTCGTGTAGTTTATTTGATTTTCGGCGACAAGTGAAATGGCCACGGAGAGCTTTAGTGAAGTATACTTCATTTGAATTCATTAAATTCACTATTTTTCGTGACCCGCTTGGCTAATTAATATCATTCAATTATTTAAAGTTTTAAGTTGAGATAAAAAAGTCAGTGTCACTAGCGGGATACTTATAGTGAAAATAAGTTACTATCGATTTTACGGCAGAAACTCATGAATCCAAAACCATATGTGTACCGATTCTTAGCAATGTGCCTTTCAAAAGAAGAAATTATTCCTATTGTGTTTCTTCTAATAATTTATATGTAATTTATAATGCAATCGTATGTTTTAATCTTTAATTGACACGTAAATATTTTTCCGTATGAAAACTAGTAAATAAGTTTTTGTATCATTTGATTATGATTATTATTTTTTTACTAGGGTTCGCAACAGCAGAGGTCATATAAACCCTCAGGGTGCCGGTGTTTTTGACAAAAAGCCCATTTGTAAGTATGTCGGGTTCGAATGCAGGGCCGCGGATTCGAACCCAGGACCTTTAGTTTACAGTGATGAGCTCCTAAACTGTTGCGGCCACCGACGCCCCCTTTAATAATGATTGTGTCGGAAGATTCTATCTTGATTGTATATGATGATCTTGGTCCCCAATAGCCGAATAAATTTGCGAGTTAGATCAAGATGATCACAAAAGCACTACTGATATTATTAATTTTTTAAGTATATATATAAATTCACAATCGTTAATATTTTTGAAATTGTTAAAATAGAACTATAAATCGTTTGAGACCGTGGAAAAATGTGTTCTTTATTATTAAATTAATAATTGGTTTTGTCGACGAAATAGTATTACAATTACAACCGGCCAAGTTTCCCATCATTGAAAAAAAAAAATTGAACGGCTTCTATCCTTTGATGGATGGGCTCATACTTTCACAAAAGACCACGTTATTTGCGATAGTATGTTTATACAAGGCTGCTTTTATACGATTCGCTTAATCCCCCCCCCAGGGCCTTAGTTGTGCAGAAGTTGAACGATTCTCCGAAAGGGTCATTGAATCAAATATAAACTTTTATTAAAAATAATACTTATTTTATTTTGGTAATGAATTTGAATGAATGAATGAAAGCTTTATGTACACAAAAGTATTTACATTAAATTTACATTTCAAAAAGGTAAATTGACAATGGCCTTAGCCGTCCGTCGAGTTGCTTTATGAATTTATATTCCTATTTTTGTAACTCGAGAATGACCTTTGATTTTAAAAATTGAAGTGGTCTATCAGGTATTTTCGGTACCGAAGGGCGTGAGTGAGGTTCATCACAAGCTTCCTCCAGTTATCCCTTCCCTTAACGATGGCAATAACTTCTTCTACATCCAGCTTCAATTTCCCAAAATAACTTTGGCGGAACTCTCTCAGAACGGGCCACACTCCCATGAAGTGGAGAGTGTCCTCTGGGACGTTGAGGTTACATAAGGAGCAAATGATGGCGCGGTCCTGTCTTCACGGTTGGGAGTTCAGCTGAAGCAATTCACCCCTCGCCCTCAAGACCAGAGACACCTCATAGCCTGTCATATTAGAGCATTCCAGGTAGTTTCGCCCTAAGTCAAATTCCTGTCTTGCGTACAAGTTGTGATGTAAGCTTTTCTCGCTCGCATTACCAGGTTTTTCCTTTTGCTTGCCTCCAACTTTTTAATCAGGGCCATGGTATTAGAGGACTTCAGTTCCACCCTACTTACTCCTACACAATATAGCCTACCTAACTCTGACAGCCGTGCCTGTATTACCACGTTGGCCAAAAAATGCGTCAGTCTGTCAGGTGTGTGATTCAGTACTTTCCTAATATATTGCAAATGCAGGCTCAAAGTGTGACTGTAGAGTGGCGTGACCGAGCACTCAGTATATAAGATGTAGTCTGGGGTGCTGATTGGCAGGCGGAGCAGTTTCTTCATGAAATATTTCTGGACCTTTTCTATTTCCTTCAAGTATTAGTAACCCCAGACCTGCGCACCATAACATATTAAAGACCTCAAGGTGCTGTTAAATATCACCATCTTTTTCTCTAGTGAGATCTTCTTGTTGGTCATTATCTTGCGCCACAGACTATTAACGGCGTACTGAGCGCTTCTCTCTGCTGTGATGCTTCATCTTCAAGAACTTAGTAAAATTGATACCAAGGTATTTGTAGCAGTTTACGCAGTCCACTATTTCACTTTTGAAGAACCATCTTTCATTTTACTTAAGTCTTCCGCCTCCCTGTCGACAGACCATAATTTGGGATTTTTGCAGATTCAATTTAAGGGTCCACTTGTCGCAATAGTTTTCTAAATCCCTTATCATGAGCTGCAACGATGCAGGTTAGAGGCTAACAACACCATGTCGGTAAAGAATTTGATTCTTCTAGGATATAGTGTAGGGGACTTAGTTTGAGTGTACATTTTTAATATATTACAATTAATTGGTCAACGGACCACGAAAATAGTGAATTTATAATATAATTACTATCTTCAACTTACAAATTATCTTTCTGGTTTATATTTTTTAGAAAAACTATTATTTTTGTTTTATTTTATTTCTCGATAGACGAAGAAAGTGAGATATTAATATTGTATCTGTCAAGTTGACTACAATGGAAATTGTCCAAAATCACGTAAGATTTATGTTACATGATGAAGATTAAACTCTCCAAATAAATAAACAATAATTATTTATGTAGCAAAACTATTTAAAAACAGCGAAGAGATAAATCATCGATATTTCTAATTCTATACACCTTTCTATTTATTTTTTTCGTATCTATCTTTCAAATTTTTGATCTTTCTCACACACATTAACTCAAACAAACTTCATATTAACTGTACCATACAAAATCTTTAAACATATTATTCTGATAAAAAATCGTAATAAGAAAAGACATTTTTGATACATTTATTTTCTAATTCGAGCAATATGAGCAGATTTACTTTTTTTGGGTGCCAACGTTTCGATCTTTATTGAGATCATCTTCAGGGCCGGGGACTTACAAACATTGTTTACATTTAACAAATACATTTAGGATGTGGAAAAGTGAATTTATACAATGCAAAATATATATTTTATATTCAATCAAAGTATTTCTACTCACTCAAAGTGTTGGTCTTCTGTGCAATTGTGCCATTCTTGCGTGTCGTGTTGAGAGAGATTTTGCTGTTTTATGTTTATATACGTTGAATTTTTAAGGGGTAGGGAAGGAAGTCGGTATAGAAAAGACATTTTTGTATACCGACTTCCTTCCCCAGTCCTTCAAAATCCTATATAAACATAAAACAGCAAAATCTCACTGGCACTCTCAACACGACACGCAAGAACGGCACAATTTCAGAGAAGACAAAAAATTTGTGTTAGTAGAAATACTTCGATTGAATATAAAAAATATATTTTGCATTGTATAAATACACTTTTCTACATCCTAAATGTATTTCTTAAATTTAAACAATGTTTGTAAATCCCAGGCCCTGAAGATTATCTCAATAAAGATCGAAACGTTAGCACGATAAAGAAAATGTTTTTCTGAAAGCTACATCACACCAGACCGCATCTCACGATTTCTGAATAATTATCGATTAACGTCACTAATCACCACACGTTTTTTAATATGTTTTCTGATTTTGATATAGATTTAAAATTGAGATTCCACATATTATAAAATTTTTTAATTGATTTGATAAACGACAATACAACAAAGAATCTTAAAAATCCACATAGTTTTTAAAAACTACTATTCAAAAATTTATTCTTAATTTATGGGAACTTTATGTCAGTTTTATTAGTTTGTCAGAAGCTATTTTTAAATAACTAAACAAGGTCCTTCTTCTGGCAATAATTATCAATAAAATTTTTAGTCAAGATTGGCCAGTTGAGATAGTTCTTCATTACATAAATTTATTAATATTTTCTTGTAAAATAAAGTATGAAATACTAACCCACACTATAATAGTTTAGTGTTATTTTATGTATTAAAATTATTTTAAAAAAGCGAAGAGATAAATCATCGATATTTCTAATTTTATACACCTTTCTATTTATGTTTTCGTATCTATCTTTAAAATTTTTGATCTTTCTCACACATTAACTCAAACAAACTTCATAGTAACTGTATCATAGAAAATCTTTAAACATATTATTCTGATAAAAAATCCTAATAAGAAAAGAAAGGCCTGAAAACATACAAGCATTATAACGACAAAAGCACAAAATATAGTAAATAAGAAACCATGAAAACCTAGATAACATAACCTTTGGTAATCTTACAAAATCTTTGATGCTAGAACACGAAATATTTTTGGGTAATTAATACGAAGTCAAACCGGCCGGAGGAGATTCTGTAAGAACAATAGGCTTAGATCCATTGGGAATTACAATGTCTAACATAAACTCTTCCATATCAGAATGGGCCCACACAAAAAAGAGAACTAGATGATGACGTGCCAAAGTAATCTCATTCAAGAACCCTCGCCAATACTAGCAATCCCATTGATATACTGAACAGGCGAAACTCTGGTAGGTCATATAGCTAGCTCTATCGTTCCTTGGCATCTGAGAAAACGCCTAACGCTTCAACGATGACCCTATTTCTCGGTACAACGAGGAAAATGAAATTGCCACATTTTGAATTTTCGAATGCGAAACCACCGCCAAATGAACACACAGCCTACGGTGACAAGAAAAAAAAAATTAAGAAATTATAAAAAGTACAAATACCAGAAGGCTCCAGTAATTGCGGAATTCCAAACCCCCAGCTTTTTAGTATCCTTCACATTATTATTGTTGACGCTCAAGAAGCTTCATTTTGTCGTTTTCGGCTGACCAAGGTTCGCCTCGGGAGGCCCTGTTTAAATCGCTGAGGGCCCTATTGTTTTTATTTTGGCAAGCGATAACGCCGGTATCTTCGGCTTTTGCACGGGAGCAAGTTAGTCTCTCGCTTGCCTGGGTCAGCACAAGACGCACCGTTCACCCTATCGATTATCGAACCTTATATCGATTCCCTTTGGCCATTCACCATCGATTTCTTCGATTCAACACCTTGTCGTCACATCACCGACCTTACGGACTACGTCAACGCTATCGTCATCCGGCTCTACAGGCACCGTCGGAGTGGAACCCAGCAGGAATCTCCAGCTCAAAACCGCTTATTTCGATTGCTGGGAGAAGCGAGTCGTCAACCCAACAAGTACTTTTCGTTTCGTCTTTTATTTTATTTTAATTTTTTTTGTAAAACCAAAGCAAGTCGTCAGCTCACCCAGTACCTTTTCGTTTTTTTTCTTGGTTTTCGTAAAACCCTGGCCAGTAGGTTTGATCATAAATTATTTTGGATAATTAAGGAAATTTCTTTTACCTTTTTTTCTTAGTGTAAATAAATTGTAAATATTTTAATTTTGTTTTTAAAGTATTATCGATCTTCCCTTTTTTTTCCCAAATCCTTGTTAAATATAATAGTGGCCACCTATTTAAAAGAGAGAAAAAACAGAACAAAATTTAATTGTACCTTTGAAACGGGTACGGATGTTTGCGGGTCAATTAAGATCTGCCCTTCCCCCCCAACAATTATCAATATGAAAGAAATAATTAACGTAAAGGACGAAACGAAGATGGACATGAAGACATAAAAATTAATCAATAAAGTTATGGAGTAGGAAACAAAAGCTTTAATTAAAGAAAGAAATATTAACAAAAAACGTAAGACACAGAAACGTAAAAATACACTGAGTAAAGTATCACGAATCAAGCAAGAATCACTAAGTAAAACAAAGGAGGATAAAAAATGAATAAATTATGGACGAACGTAAAACATATAAAAGAAACATATAAATGGGTGGAAATAATAGTTCAATAATAAACTTATTTCTTAGCCGCAATATGGATATTAGAACAATAGTGTTATTATTGAAAAATTGTAATTGTTAATTTCATATGAATAATTTATGAATTTCAAATTCTTGATATTGTAACATTTTAAATTGATATCTAGTTATTCTTATTGTTAATTTTTTTTGCTTAAGTATGGAATAATTAAAAATACTTATTTATTATTGCAATTACAGATATCTGTAACGTTTAAAAAAAATATTGTTGGCTGAAGTATGCATTTTTTAAAATAGTCGTAAAGTGGTGATTAAGAGTGACCGGCAAGTCAACACGGCGCGTCTAAATACAGTTAGGCCAGACGTACGTGTAATCCGGGTTTAGTCTAGCTAAGTGAAATCGCCCACGTTTTCCGGTCATTTGAATGAACATGTGACAGCCGAAAGCTCGTCAAATTAAGCGGAAAGGACGAAATGAATTCGTTTTAAAAATGAATCAAACGGGATATCTCCTTTCATCGGTAATGGGCACTTCAAATACTAGAAATATAAACGTGTTCAGCCGACGGTGATGAAATGCGGCAGGAATCTCCGCAGACATAACATGCATACCGCGGGCGGCAATTTATATACAAATAAGTTCGATATTTCTAAGTTTGGTCTCGTGGTTCGTAAAGCCGATCCGTAGTACGAGGAGGTTTTTTGTGAGGGAGATCTTTTGTTGGAGTAAACCGCTTTGCCGTCTGCTGGTTCTACGCAAATCACAAGCTGGAACAATAAAAGCTTTTGGAAGGAAACAAATTTAATTTCTACCGTATCGCTGTAAAAGGCTCCTTTCTATATGCAATAAGGCACTACTGTGGGAAAAAAATATTTTTTCTTAACTATACAGTTAGGTTTTCCAAGAAGATATTACCTAAACACTTACCTTTTTCTTTTCATTTTCAAAGCTTTACTGCAGAAATAATGCTCTAATCAATTGCATATATAGTTACTTTTCATCTAATAATTTTTACACACCTAAAAGTAACAGAGAGACAAAATAACACACGTGCATTGATCAATAATTCAATAAAAGATATATCCGGGAGGGATCGTCCTCACGCGACTGAGGATTGGCCATACGCGGTTGACACACGGGCACCTGCTTTTGGGCCAAAGCCGCGCCCCTTATGCAGAGAAAGGTTGCTCGATGTGTCTCACATAATATAGGCGTGTCATGCCTTGGCTCCATACAGAGAGCGTGTAGGCATGCCGCAGGACTTAAGAAGTGTTCTCGAAAACGGTAGCAAGTTTCAGAGTCCCCTGTTCCGCTTTTTAGGGGAAATAGAGGTTTTTTATTGTATATAATATGTCTTATGTGTTATGTCTATATGTTTTGTCTGAGTGCATGTATTTATTAGCGTGAATGGCGAGGGGTGAGGATAAAATCTAAAGTCATCATCGCCCCTCGAACGTTGAGAGCGTAAGAGTGTGTGTTCGGGGTCGTTGGCGGAATATTTATAAAAGTACTCCACCGACCAAACGGAATGAGTGTACTGTTTGGATGTATTTTTGTGTATGAATATATTTATTGTATGAATGTAGTGTTTGAAAGGGTAAATAGAAGATAGACTTAGTTGGGGTCTGAAATGACCTAGATGTCGGAAGCCCCAGTAAAAAAAAATTAAATTAAATTTAAAAAATACATATAAAAAAATAAAGGGTAAATGCAGTCCACCCCTAACCAACCATCGCTAAAAATATCTCACATAACCTAATAAATTAGTTTATTTTTGTCGTAAAAAGATCACTAAGGAATTTTTATTAAAAATCTATTCCAGAAGAAAAAATATGTTTTCCATTTTGAAAATTCAATGGAGTTTTTATGTACTGTTGCACTAGAAAAGCAGGAATTAAAGATAAATTGTTGTTTCTGAACTCTATCCGAATTATTATTCAAGAGTCAGCCAAGCTGATCCTTTCATTTTTGTCAGCACTTCCGTCGTCCTTTGTCCGCATGTTAACGGCGCGTTTCGGCCCGGCGGAGTTTGGCGTTTCGCCACGTACATCGTCGCCTGCTATCCATTGAATGTAAAGGGACGTTAAGAAAGATTTTCTGGAGAAGCCGGGTTGTTCAATGGGGAAAAAAATTGATATTCTGATTTCCATGTTCAGTACATGATAGTATGCCACGTAAATGTATGTTATTTCATATTATATATGACAATAAAACGCTCGGGTGTTGTAAAGTGTTTCTTTCAGATTAGTGTCACTGTTTTGTTGCAATTAGTATTAGCAATGTTTTCGTAAGTGAAAAATGCCACATCGAAATATTATTAAGGGTACGTCACACATAATATGATAAAGGTTGTTAAATGAAACTGTGTTACATTAAAATTTAATTTCCTATTTTTCAATTATGAATTTAAATGAAGGATACTTCACTAAAGCTCTCCGTGGCCATTTCATTTGTCGCCAAGAAAAGATTACACGTCATTTGAAAAATAACAAAAAGGAGGAAAAAATACAAAATGTGGGGTTCGGATGGGAATGGGTCTGAGTGGATCGAAGTCACGATAGCTCAGGTGGTAGAGTAGCGGCGTATCAAGCCGAAGGTCATGGGTTCGAATCCCGCTCGTGACACTGACTTTTTATCCCAACTGAAAACCTTAATTAATTTAAAGATGTTAATTGGTCAAGCGGACCACGAAAACTAGTGAATTTAATAACTTCAAATAAAGTATATCTTCACTAAAGCTCTCCTTGGCCATTTTATTTGTCGCCGAGAATCAAATAAATTACACGACATTTAAAAAATGGCAAAAAGGAGGAAAAAATACAAAATGTGGGGTTCGGATGGGAATGTGTCTGAGTGGATCGAAGTCACGATAGCTCAGGTGGTAGAGTAGCGGCGTATCAAGCCGAAGGTCGTGGGTTCGCATCCCGCTCGTTACACTGACTTTTTCATCTCAACTAAAAACCTTAATTAATTGAATTAAATTTAAGTTTTTTGTCGCAAGTGTGCTATAATCTTCAAACTAGGAAGCTGAAGAAGGCTAACCGGTATAAAACTGAGCAATTTCATAAACTTCTTTAATGTTTTGCATCAGAGTTAGCTCATAATCACAAAATAATATGATTTTTGAGAAATATTGTCCTCTTTCTTTTTGAGCAAGAATGACATAGGATGAAAAGGTGGCAAAACACAGTTCCAATTTATCAATCTGTCTCAAACAAAGCACTTTCAACCGTATAATCAAGCAATGCTGTATTTTATAAACATTAATCCATATACCTTTTGAGTGGTTGTACCGTGTAAGAACACCTAGTAAAACCCTTCCTTTAACAATAATGTTTTTTAAATTTTTGTCAGTGGTTAATTACCACAAAACTTTTTGTTCATTATTTTTTTAATATCTGCATACTATACTATTCACAATATCCTCTTAGATATAGATTTAACCGTAAGAAGTCTAATGTTTCATTTATATTCTAATTTAATCGTTCAATAAGTAATGATTTATTTTCAGATAAATATCGCCCTCTCTCGTGAAACTCCTGCCCCCAAGAAAAAAAAATCCAAGCCAGTGTGTAAATGTACCACGATAGAAAAAAATTTATTGTATCCTTTGCCCAGATATTTAAAACATTCATTCAATGATTACCACAGCTTTGTAAAAGGACCATCTAAAACAACAATTTTTTTTCTGTTTTACAAACATTCTGTTTTAAACTTTGTTGGAAAAGGAAGTCCGATTAGAAAAACCAGACGTTTCCGAGGTCATTTTTGTCTCCTTTTTCCCATTTTTTCAGGTTGTATTTAGTTGGGCAGGAGACTGTATAAAGACAGAATTTTTTTTCCTGCCAACTGAGAAAGAGATAGTTTCTTGGTTTCCTGGATGATTTTTTTAAAAAACTGTTTTAACCTTTGAGAGGTTCGAAATTGTTCCTGTCTCTTTGCTTATAAAAGAAAAAAAACAAATTTTTTAAATACTAGTCTCTCGTTGCCTTCTGTACCTCAGGTTGTAAACTACATCAAATATTGACAAAATAAAAATATTTACACAGAAAATTTTGGAAAACCGACCAACCGAAAATCGCTGCAGGAACCTGGACATCAATATTTTCTTCTTCTTTCATTTCGTGTACAATTATCCCATATTAAAACGCAATGTTTTCAAAATCTAAACCAACGTTTGTACAAAACGCCAACGTCAAAAAAAAAAAAAGAAAAAAAGATTACGTTCTATCAAAAAATAATTGATCAAAACAGCCTATTTCGTCGTATATTTTATTTAGTATTTAGTGACCATTAATTAATTATTATTTGCAAATCGTGAGATGCGGTCTGGTGTGACCTAGGTTTACAAAAACTTTTTTCTTTGTCGTGACAACGTTTTGATCTTTATTGATATCTGTGATTATTCAGAAATCGTGAGATGCGGTCTGGTGTGATGTAGGTTTCAGAAAACCATTTTCTTTATCGTGCCAACATTTCGAACTTTATTGGGATCATCTTCAGGGCCTGGGATTTACAAACGTTGTTTAAATTTAACAAATACATGTAGAATGTGGAAAAAAGTGAATTTATACAATGCAAATAAATATTTTTTTTTATATTCAATCAAAGCATTTCTACTCACTCAAAGGGTTTGTTTTCTGCCTAAGAGTTTCTGCATTTTATTGATATCATTTTCAAAGCCTGGTATTTATAAACATTGTATAATTTAATCAACGTTAATAAATCCCAGGATCTGAAGATGATCTCAATAAAGATCGAAACGTTGGCACGATAAAAATAAACGTTTTTCTAAAACTATGTCACACCATACGACTCAAAATTAACACACCTCACGATCACAAAATTAACAAAATCAATGTTGCAATTAAAAATATTTTACGTTGGATAGTTGTTCTATGAGGTCGTGAGATAGTAAATTTAGTGCATTTTTCTGTGGCATTTTTCCAAAAATAACCAAAAGGTTTGTAATAAATCAAAACGAAAGAATAATTCTAGCCTTCAGGAATAATGTGGCAACCAAATTTGTTTACTTTACCAAAGTGAACATGATTGAGACAAACAAGTCGCTGCAATTTCATTTAATCAATACTGTAAGTTTTCACCGATAAATAAAGCCTAATTTTCCATTGGTCTCTAGGTTTATTTTCTCTCGTAATATCCTTAGGGGAAAGCACGGGCTTAATTAAGAGATCGTTGTTATTCTTCCACGCCACTTAATTATATAACACAAATTTAAATAATGGTCACTTTGAATACGAAAATCGTGAAAAAAAAATTGTTCAGTATAATTTATTAAATGGGATTAATCGTTGTTAAAAGTTACACAAAAAATTCTCTTTCAGTTCAATGCGATAATAGCCATTTTTGTTGAAAAACCTATTTCGATTCCTTTCAAGTAACTTATATCCCTTAAATGCAAGGTTTAAAAGTTATAATAATAGATATATTTTTGGTGGATTCACGGGAAATAATTTTTTTTCTCAAATGCCCTGTGTTTTATTTAAACATTTATAAATCCTCTGGTTTTTATCCCAATTCAACGTTATTACAACTAGTAAAATGCTGGTCTTTCAGTTTTTGTCAAAAACGAGTATTTTTTATGTTTGTGTAATTGAAAAAACAAATGAAATTAACATAAACTTGTCAAATATTTTAATTCTCCATTTATTTATGGAGATAACGTTACGCCATTAGGAGTAGTTTGTACATATCAAAATGATAAAGATTGGAGCATGTTTTTTAATACTTTTTAAAAAGATACAAAATACGGATTAGAACTATATTTGTAAAAAGGAGGATTTATGGGATCTTAAATCAGGGCAAATGTTATCGCAATTTTGATCATTTTCTAAAGAAAAATGACTGAACTATTTGAGAAATAAAATATTTTTTGGTTTTTCCCGACTTTTGAGGGAGATTTTTATTCAGCTTAAATCTAGAAATAGCCCGTTTTCTTACGTTTGTAAAAACGGGGATAAGAGGTAGTAAAAACTTTTAATTTGAACACCATAATCCGGAAAACTGTTAGTTAAGGAATCCTACTTGATTTTTAACAAACATTTTTTACTACTTTACTGGAAGCGTAATATCGTATTTGAAACTTTTAAACTTATCTAATCCCATTCAATCACTTAGCATACCTAAAAAATACTAATTGACTGATATCCTTGTAATACATGTACACATTAAGTGCGTTAAATCATATAAAATCAGAAATGTAAATTGTGAAAAACATTTAAATGCGAATTTTTATAGTTAAAAAAATTACAATTAATTAAGGTTTTTAGTTGAGATAAAAAGGTCAGTGGCACGAGCGGGATTCGAACCCACGATCTTCGGCTAGATACGCCGCTGCTCTACCACTTGAGCTATCGTGACCTTGATCCACTAGGACACTAACTTGCCAGGTCAACCCCACTTTTTGAATTTTCTTTTTGCCATTTTTCAAATGCCTCTAGGACTACACTCTCTGTTCACCCCTTTTATTCAAAACCCTGTATGTGTTTAGGAAACCAACTTAAACCGAAATTTAGCCCAGTCGGTCGTTTTGCACGTTGCACGTATTTGAGGAAACACTGATTTATATACCTTTGCTGCCAGAAGTCTCTTTTCCAAGTTTGACTCCCTCGCCAAGATCCGGATCTCGCTCGTGTCATTGACTTTTTCATCTCAACTAAAAACCTTAATTAATTGTCATGTATTAATTGGTCAAGCGGACCACGAAAGTAGTGAATTAATGATTTAAAAAAATGAAGCACAATTCACTAAAGCTCTCCGTCGCCATTTCAATAGTCGTCGAGAATCAAAACGATTACACGACATTTGAAAAGTGACAAAAGGAGAGAAAACTCATAAGGTGGGGTTGAGATAGGAAGTTGATGTCCGAGTGGATCGAGGTCACGATAGCGCAAGTGGTAGAGCAGCGGCGTATCTAGCCGAAGATCGTGGGTTCGAATCCCGCTCGTGCCATTAACTTTTTTTCATCTCAACTAAAATCCTTAATTAATTGTCATGTATTAATTGGTCAAGCGGACCAAGAAAGTAGTGAATTAATGATTTAAAAAATGGGGATTAAATCGTTTTGTTTCGAAAGTCTGTTGGCGTGTGGCAAAGCTATTATTTACAGAAATATTTTTGATATTTTACAAAATCTCAGATTTAAAATATAAAATGGTCTGAAAACGATGGACGAAGCGCCGGGGGTGCTCTGGCTGGGCGATTGTCGGGGGTAGTAGAGGAGTGTGCAGGGCGAATTTGGTCCCGGTCTGCGGTGAGGATGTGGACGTTTCCCCCGCGCTACAAACGACGTAAGGGGTTTTTATCCACATCCTCCCAATGCACCTGCAAGAAAGGGCGGAGTTCCCTAAGATAAAAACATAAGCTAAAAATGGGGCACTCCGGCAATCCCCTCGGTGGTGGCCTCGGTCGGCGGGTTTTGCGCGAGGGATTTCCGACATAACGGAACTATGGTCAGACAAGCCAAAAAGAATTATTGGAATATCCGGCCGATCCATAAACTTGGCACCCAAATTGGTTTGAATAAATAGATAGATAGATATACTTTATTTACAAAATGAAAAAATTTAAAGTTAAAAATAAAAAACAGTATTATTATGGCATGGTATTAAAACCGTCAGCCAGAGTTCGGAGTGCATTACTATCCCAAGAATATGCATAATTATATAATTATAAGAAAAGGAAAATTTACAATATCAACTTCAGTTACAATTATTTACAGGATTTTCAAATTACACGGTTGAATTGCGATAAACTTTGAAAATAATAAAAATGACACTTCAAAGAACAAAAGGATTCTAACTTACAAAGGATCCCCCACAGGCCAACAGAATTCGCATTTAGAAGCCCACAAACTAGAAATTATATGTATTAAGACAAACAACAAAATAAAAAAACAAAAAAGAAACAAAATAAGACAGGTTTGAATAAATATGTCTATATTGAAAATTGTGATTTTTATGATAGTTTTGATCGTTGGAGCAGTATGAAGAAAAACGTTATAAATTCCTTTTCTTTTTTTTTTTAATTAGGCAGTAACACATAATAGTGTACTAGTATGATGTCAAGATTTAAACCACAAGAACGCTTACAAAAAAATAAATAAATAAATAAATAATCCGGAAAGACGTTAAGTCGTATCAATTGAAACGTGTAGACACGTATCACATAATAAATTTATTCCATCTGCATTCTCTTGAGAGAGAGAAAATTCCAAAAGGATTTTATCATTCTTTCCTAATTATAGAAGTCCCTCAGGTTTATTTAATTTATACAATTTAAAGGAATGAACCCTCCAGTAATTACACCAGGATTACTAATAACAACGAATTGTTTACTAAATAGAGCCAACAATACGCACCTTTCAAACTTCTATGTATAATAAATTGAATAATTACCTCTATAAACATTGCGCACGGGTTAGAAAATAAACAGGGGTATTAATAGGAGAAATTGTAAATTCATTATAGATTTAACCTTACAAATTACAGTTTGGGTAACCAATAATTTCATTAGAGATTTGCCATTATATACACTTTATAATGTTTTCTACACAGCATATAGTAATTTATTGGAGCAAATAAAAGAAAAAAGTTTGGGTTACATTTGCGTAATTATTTAAGGTTTAAATACGTTTTCTGTCATATATCACACACCCACAAGAAATGTGACACACCTAAACAAAAGAAAATTTTACAGGAGTGATAAATGGAAGTTTGAATTTTGTATTAAATACACGCCATTACGGTTGATGGCAATAAAAACTGTCATGATCCATTTATATGGTCTTTCGTTGCCAATATGTAAGGGAAAACACAAACCTTTAAAAATCCAGCTGTACTACTCCTAAAAACTATGCCCTCGCATATATTGGCTTTAAGTAATTTAAGTTTGCTTGCTCTAACAAGGGTGTCGATGAAGGGCTGTAAGGGTATTAATTATTTTGTGTAGTAAGTAGCAGACAACATGCAAACCTAACAAACGAGCATAAATATCCATGTAGTAAGTTTTACTAAGGTTATTTTTTACCCAAATCAGCTTTCTTCTTAAAGTCAGGGCTCATTATTTATTTAAAATACAAAATTAACTATTGAAATAAAGGTTTTATTGACTATTAAAAATACTGTATAAAAGCATTAAAAAAATTTCATTAAGATATAATAGGCCATTGCATTTGTCGCCGAGAATCAAATAGATTACACGACATTTGAAAAATGGCAAAAAAGAGGGAAAATTCAAAAGGTGGGTTGAGATGGGAAGTTAGTGTCCGAGTGGATCGAGGTCACGATAGCTCAAGTGGTAGAGCAGCGGCGTATCTAGCCGAAGATCGTGGGTTCGAATCCCGCTCGTGCCATTAACTTTTTTTCATCTCAACTAAAATCCTTAATTAATTGTCATGTATTAATTGGTCAAGCGGACCAAGAAAGTAGTGAATTAATGATTTAAAAAATGAATTGCACTTCACTAAAGTTCTCCGACGCCATTTCAATTGTCGTCGAGAATCAAAACGATTACACGACATTTGAAAAATGGCAAAAAGGAGGGAAAATTAAAAAAAGGTGGGTTTGAGATGGGAAGTTAGTGACCGAATGGATCGAGGTCACGTAAGCTCAAGTGGTAGAGCAGCGGCGTATCTAGCCGAAGATCGTGGGTTCGAATCCCCCTCGTGACAATGACTTTTTTGTTTCATCTAAAAACCTTAATATATTGAAATATATATGAATTGGTCAAGCGGACCACGAAACTAGTGAATTTAGAAAGGAATAAAAAAATTGCTGAAACGATAAAATAATGTAAAAGTTAAAAGACAACATTGTTAAAAATTATCAAAAAACAATATTTTAATTAATAATGTTATTCAAAAAATAAATGAAAATATAATAATTCACGAACATTCTAAATCAAGGTATAGTCTTCGCTCGAACAATCTTGAAGAAAGGTAAATTAATTTGTTACTCCCAAGATGCTACCTATTTTAATATCATCATCAGGGCCTATATTAATTTCACATTACGAGAAGCATATCTGTAGAATTGAATTAACAATTAACAGCATTCACTAAACGAGAAAAAAAATTACGTAACTCAAATTGAGTAAAGTATGCCACTTTTCGTGAATGGGGACAGAACGTTCCCGCCAATTTATAAGTGACAAATGTTGCTGCCTACCAGCTAAGAGTCAACCTACGATTGTGTCATTTTTTATGTAGCACCATACGCCCGAATGCTTCAAAAAAACAAAATAATCCAGGTTTTATTATTTTTCGACTTGTGTCGCTTTTCTTGTGGGTGTGCGATATTTTCACCAAGAAAAACATGCTTAATTGATGTATAAAGTTGTTTAGAAAAAACGTTGAAAATTTAACAAACACGGGTTGTTTTTTTAACTATTTGTTATTCTTTGACAGTATTTTACAATGACCTTAATGGATTTCCGTCATACGCGCAGCACTAAACTTTTGTGTGTTCATTCCTTTAAACATTTGTGCTTTAACTTAGCCTAATGATATGAATCAAATGTTAAAAAGAAGTTATATTGCGAAAATCCTTCATAACAACGTGACCTCGTTCTGAAGGAACACGAAGTCAAATACGTCCTCGCTTACTTTAAGAAATAATGATAAAATCTTATTGAATATTTTTCCCTCTGGCGAAATATTCAATGGAATGCTGATTTAATAAATATTTATTGACTATATAAATATATTTGAATCTTGAACAATTGATGTCTTTCGGTTTTAGTATGAGGTGTATGATGAATAGTATAATTATTAGAAGTTAAGCAGTTACACATGCACATAACTAGGACATGTAATTTTTCAATAATTGATTTTATCGAGTAATATAGAGCTCGACAGCAATAAATTAGAACTAATGGAGAAGCGATGCTGACGAGGTGAAAATAAAGATTTACTACGGATCTAATTAGGTGTAACGCGAAACAACTCATTCTGAATTTATCATCTGCCTCCATCCAATTTACTTCCCCACCGAAATCTTGTCACTTGATATTTTCGCCCGTAAGTTTTTTTCTCAGTCTCTCTCTCTCTTTCTCTCTCTCTCTCACTCTCTCTCGCGATTAAGTTACATTGTTTGTGAAATCGATTTTCCCCCGACTCATAGACAATTTACTGTCTACGCCTTCAGAGTCCTGCATTGTCTTATTATCCTTTTTAGCCGGGTCCGTTTATATTAAAATCAGGTCGCTTTTAATAAGAGACTTTTCGTATGGCAATACACGACGTAAAACCTAATAAGTGAATTTTCATCTTGACAAGTGAACATTCAACCCTCCTGAGGGAGTGCTCGTCCTATTGTGTTTGAATTTCCTAAACTAACTGGTATTTAATTAAAGTTCTCGTTGTCAACAAATAAGCTAAAATAGTGATTACCAATTTTAACGAAAACCTTTCCTGGTACTAGGTCGAACTTTTTATTGGACTGAGCGCTTATGCCAATCGGCTTTAACGGACGAGAAAAAAATTAATGAGTTAAGTTTATTACCTTTGTTGGGCATGAATATGTTTCAATATTACTACATAACGCATCCTTTGGATTTTTGTATCGAAAATTAAATTAAGCCCTATACGCTTAGTTGTCATACTTGACTGTATTAATAATCTTTCAATTAATTAAGGTTTTTAGTTGAGATAAAAAAGCCAGTGTCACAAGCGGAATTCGAACCCACGACAGCTTTATACGCCGCTACTGTACCACTTGAACTATCGAGACTTCGATCCACTCGGGCTTCCTATCTCAACCCCACGTTTTGAATTTCCCCTCCTTTTTGCCATTTTTCAATTGTCGTGTAATCTATTCGATTCCCGGCGACAAATGTAATGGCCACGGAGAGGTTTAGTGAAGTATACGTCATTTTTAACTTATCAAATTCACTAGTTTTCGTGGTCCGCTTGTCCAATTAATATCATTCACTTAATTACGATTTTTTAGTTGAGATAAAAAAGTCAGTGTCACGAGCGGGATTCGAACCCACGACCTTCAGCTTTATACGCCGCTTCTCTACCACTTGAACTATCGAGACTTCGATCCACTCGGGCTTCCTATCTCAACCCCACGTTTTGAATTTCCCCTCCTTTTTGCCATTTTTCAATTGTCGTGTAATCTATTCGATTCTCGGCGACAAATGTAATGGCCACGGAGAGGTTTAGTGAAGTATACGCCATTTTTAACTTATCAAATTCACTAGTTTTCGTGGTCCGCTGGACCAATTAATATCATTCACTTAATTACGATTTTTTAGTTGAGATAAAAAAGTCAGTGTCACGAGCGGGATTCGAACCCACGACCTGTGGCTTGATACGCCGCTACTCTACATCATACATAACTAACTAAAGCAGACAAAATAACAACTTATGAAATACTCAACAGATTTACAGAGTCGAACTGTGTGGCTCGAGAAACCCTCCAACATCCATCGAATCCCATTATTTCAAACCAAGGTTCTCCATCATATCCACAACGCCCCTTTCTACGTCACAAAGCAAATTATCCATAAAGATGTTGAAATCCTTTTTTTGAAGGTTCTGATCCGAACACGTTTTCTCATTTTCTTTCCTGAACCATCCATCCACCTTAATCCAATAGACCAAACAATTTCCTCGATGTCCCACATTTATAATTATACACAACGTTTAAAACGACGATGGCGTCGGGACCTCCTACATCAACCCACCCAACTTAATAAAAGACCCCACGACTAGCTGGTTTCTCTCCCCAAAATAACCTGTTCTGACAGATCTATCAGATTTGTACATAATTATATATGCTATTTGCATATTGCTATATTATTTTTTACAGATAGCAATAAATTTATAAATAAATTATTTGAAATATATTTTTTTCATGACAAGAACGCACAGTCAAAAGTCGAATAATTATCGATCTATTATCGCCAAAATAAATAAATAATTCCACTTAAATAGATACCTCTCATAAGAAAATTATGGTTACGAATTTTTTGGACTTTTTGGTCTGGTATAAAACCTCTAAAAACTGTACGGACAAAAACCAAGCTAACAGTATTTTATTATTTGACACATCAATTAAAACGAGAAAGGCTAGAATTAACATTTAAATAACATGTGTGAAACAAGGATTTCCACGTCAGCTTATACCACAACCACAAATTTCAACAGTACCGTGGAAAACGTAAATTCCCTTTTACAAGGAATTGTTTACTTATAGACCTGATTTATAAGGAGATTGAAAAATGAATAAAATAGGTCAATAATACACTTGTTTTTATACGATAGTTTTAACTGGGAAAGTTTTATTTTATTTTATTTTTTTTTTTAGCACCTTTTCAATTGTAGAAGGCTCGACTTTTATAGGCAATATTTTGGAATATCATCTAATAATTAAAGCTAATATATAGCTAGAGCTAATAATTATAGTTAATATATAGGTATAGCTAATAATTATAGCTAATATATAGCTATAGCCAATAATTATAACTAATATATAGCTATAGCTAATAATTATAGCTAATATATAGCTATAGCTAATAGTTATAGCTAATATATAGTTATAGCTAATAATTATAGCTAATATATAGCTATAGCTAATAGTTATAGCTAATATATAGTTATAGCTAATAATTATAGCTAATATATAGCTATAGCTAATAGTTATAGCTAATATATAGTTATAGCTAATAATTATAGCTAATATATAGCTATAGCTAATAGTTATAGCTAATATATAGTTATAGCTAATAATTATAGCTAATATATAGCTATAGCTAATAGTTATAGCTAATATATAGTTATAGCTAATAATTATAGCTAATATATAGCTATAGCTAATAGTTATAGCTAATATATAGTTATAGCTAATAATTATAGCTAATATATAGCTATAGCTAATAGTTATAGCTAATATATAGTTATAGCTAATAATTATAGCTAATATATAGCTATAGCTAATAGTAATAGCTAATATATAGTTATAGCTAATATTTAAAGCTAATATATAGCTATACGTAATGTATAGCTATAGCTAATAATTATAGCTAATAGATTGCTAATAGTGAAATGTAAATAAGATGAATGTAAATTTTCGTTCTTGGCTGCTTCTTTTGCAAGTTCGTCTACTTTGATACCTGCATGCGCTATTACTCAGGTGAGGCAAGTCGAACAGGCGATTTCTCTTATCAGCTTCCTTAACTTTTCCTCATTGCTTCTCATAATCTATTGGGATGTTAAGGTTTTAAATTGTTTAGGGATGGTCATGATTTGGTTTGACATGATAGAAACTTGGTGGCTGACGTTGTTATAACTGATTTACTTTTTTCGAATTGAGCTTTATTCGTTAAGTATACCAATGCCTACTCCTTGAGTATTACAACTCTACAGACTGCCAGTTTAATTTATTTTGTGGCAGCGTTCCGATTTTCCCTTCCATAGAAAAGTGCTGTGCAACCCAACATTCGCAATAATTCTGCTTCCATCGGTATAAACAGAATACTCGCAAACTTCGTCAAGACTTCGGAAATAGGAGTATTCATGATGGTTTTTTTTTTTTTTTTTTTTTTTTTTTGCGTTATGAACTGTGCATATTAGCCATGTGACAATTCGTATATGTGTGTTCAAATTTGGGGGGAGGTTATTGTGAAAAAAGGGCCAGGGGCAACGGTGGGAATCGAACCCACGACCGCGGCGTGAGAGTCTCTCATGCTAACCACACGGCTACCGCGGTCCCCAACTGGGAAAGTTAATCGTTTTTTTTTCTTTTGGGACTGTAAATTGGTGGATTTGCAGAGTGATTCTTTTTTTGGGCAGTTTAAACAACCAAACAACGATAACATACAACGTAACAAGAAAAGAACGATATTTCAACTTGCAGTATACCAAGAATGGAGTAAAGTTTGTCGTGTCGGTGAAAAGGCAATCGTCTCTCAGCTATCTCTCGAGTGTTAAGTAGAAAGTGGATTATATTTTATTAAACCCTGAAGTTCATCCTCCACTCTTCCACAACGCGTTTCTAATAAGCAGATAAATTAAATTTTGTTCTACGACTTTCAAAATTAAAATTTAGTTAATTAATAAGATGTTGCATATTTTTTTAGGAATAAGAATGTAATAAATAAATACAACGGGTTTTCACAATTCGTTAGATTCATTTTCATTAAAAAGAGTAATGTATAGATATAATTTTCAAATAAAGTGAAATTGTTTCATTTTATATTAAAAAATAAAATAACTAGCTTAAACTTTTATAACATTAGCTTAATCTTTTATTCTTATCAATTTTACTATTCATTATTATAGTAGATGATGGGGTTTGGTCTGCGAGTTGGCGAACTCATGTTGAACCGGCACACGGGCACTACTGGGTCTGTCTTCACTCGCGGGTTTTTTGTTTGAGTTATTCAAACGCGTTTCGGCATTACGCCATCTTCAGTGAAAAACTGTCTGTCATTCAGTCTGAGTGGGGTTTATATAGTGTTGCGTCCGTCGCTTGTCGCTGGGGGCGTTGCGTTAGGGGGCGTGGTCTCCGTGCTCGTTGGTCGGTCTTGGTGGCGGTTATTTCCATTGTCAGTTATTATTTGTGCGTTGTCGGTTTTTTGTTTTTTCCTGGTGTTGGTTGCGATGTTTTGTTCTTCTGAACGTTTTCGTTTTTTGTTATGGAGTGTTTTTAGTGATGTGAAGGTGGTGTGTGATTGTGAGTTTGTTTGTGCGTTTATAAGTTTTCCGTCTTTAAGTCTTATTTGTTTGTATATCTCGAGGTTCTCCAGTATGTTTAATTTTCGTCCTTTTTGTGCGTTGTGTATTAATGTCATGCTTGTTTCTATTGTGTTTGGTTCGTGGTTGTAGTGTATTAAGTGTGTGGCGTAATTTGATTTTCCGTCATTGTACTCATTATTAGCTAATACTTGTGTTCAAATATATGGCGAACTTGAAAATTGTATCCTGAAGTATTTTCTGCAGAAATTGTTTCAACCTATTTTCAAAAATAGTACGACAGCATTATTTCTATTCTAAGCATGTCAGAAAGGCTTCGATTTCAACTTGGGCTTAATCTAAACAGAAATCTTTCAACGGCACTGTTACACAATAGAAAGAGACGCATTCAACAAAATAAAACTCTTGTCAACAAAAGAAAACAAACATTACACTGAGCTGAAGCTTAGTGTATTGAAATAAAAAGCCGATTTATCAATTCAATAATAAAACAGCACCATGGACGTTATCAACAAGAAGGAAAAATACAATGTTAACAAGCATTCATATTGTTCAATAAACGGTACAACAATTTGATCACAATTATCTGTAAAATATATATTACGGAGTGCGAGAAATTAGCGCAACAAAGATGAAGGTGTGGTCTACCTGCGGAGTTTAAAGAACTATTAAAGGCAGTAGTGGTTATAATTAGAAGTTAATTGGTTACCTGGGGCAGTAAAACGCATGTTCGCATATATGGAGCGATCGGTTCAAAATATCCTTAATATGTGCGAATGTATTTATTACTTCCCTAAAGGAGGGAAAAACTCAAAAAGGTGGGGTTGAGATGGGATGTTAGTGCCCGAGTGGATCAAGGTCGCGATAGCTCAAGTGGTAGAGTAGCGGCGTATCAAGCCGAAGGTCGTGTGTTCGAATCCCGCTCGTGACACTGACTTTTTTTATCTCAACTAAAAACCTTAATTAATTTAACGGTATTTATTACTGTTAGCGTTGTAGTATGTTTGGGTGTGTCTGTGATGGAATATCGAACACTCGCAAACAGACCAAAGTAGCCTAGATCATTTAGTTGTGTATATATTTGAAGTCTGATAGTGACAGTGGTCACTGGCTAAAAAAAAAAACATGGTGACTACCAAATTGTGTGAATGTATTATATTTGCATTGGTGGTTATGTCTGTATACAGTGTATGGACACATGTGTGAAATATCGAGTACCCACAGACCTGGCAAATTAGTTAACTTAGTATAATGCATGGTTTTTAATGTGTATCAATGCATTTATTTAAATTAATTAAGGTTTTTGGTTGAGATAAAAAGTCAGTGTCACGAGCGGGTTTCGAACCCACGATCTTTGGCTAGATACGCCGCTTCTCTTCCACTTGAGATATCGTGACCACCATCCACTCGGACACTAACTTCCCATCTCAACCCCACAATTTGAATTGTCCCTCTTTTTGCCATTTTTCAAATTTCGTGTATTCTATTTGGTTCTCGACAAGTGAAATGGCCACGGAGAGCTTTAGTGAAGGTATACTTCATTTAAACTTATTAAATTCACTAGTCTCGTGGTCCGCTTGACCAATTAATATCTTTCAATTAATTAAGGCTTTAAGATTGAGATAAAAAAGTCAGTGTCACCTCCGCTCGTTGTAATGGGAAATTAGTGTCCGAGTGGATCGAGGTCACGATATCTCAAGTGGTAGAGCAGCGTCATATCTAGCCGATGATGTTGGTTCAAATCCCGCTCGTGACACTGACTTTTTTATCTCAACTAAAAACTTTTATTAATTGAAATATATTAATTGGTCAAGCGGACCACGAAACTAGCGAATTTAATAGAAATAAATGTATTTATTTGCTTGAAAGAAAAGATGACCAAAAACGCCTTACATTTAGATTGGACATAATTTTAGCATAGTTGTAGGGGCTTGTTTATATCGAGAATTCCTAAGCCAAACGAAACATAGTTTCCGTAATCGTTTTAATAGTATTATTGTCTATTTGAATTGACCTAGCCATTTAATAACGCGTGGAAGAGTTAAACATCAAAGATGGTATTATTAAAAAAAATGAAGATGGACAAAACGTAAGCAGCCTTTAAATTAACAGCAAGCCGCTGGGGAAAGAAAATGATGGCCGTTTTGTCGGTCCCCGGACTTCAGACTAATAAAATGCTATCAATTTTAGAAGGGGTTACCCTGACAAATAAGTCCTCATATGATGAGACACATACATGGGCTTAAACTACCATTAGTACGAAAAAAATTTCACATTCAAAAACTGGTTGAAAATATAACAAACATACAATATCTTGGGTGTCAGACAAAAACGAATTCTGGGTAATAAACAAACAGATAAATGATCGAAATACCTATCTGTTAGACGATAAGTTACAGTATCAGAACCTGCGATAACAATATTTATAGAAACACCACCGGTGAAATGTATAGATGTTTCAATTAATTAAAGTAATCTATTTGATTCTCGGCGACAAATGAAATGGCCCCGGAGAGCTTTAGTGAAGGTATACATCAGTTTACCTCATTAAATTCACTAGTTTTCGTGGTCCGCTTTACCAATTAATATCATTCAATTAATTAAGGTTTTTAGTTGAGATAAAAAAGTCAGTGTCACGAGCGGGATTCGAACCCACAATCTTCGGCTAGATACGCCGTTGCTCTACCACTTGAGTTATCGTGACCTCGAACCACTCGGACACAAACTTCCCATCTCAACCCCACCTTTTGTATTTTCTCTCCTTTTTGCCATTTTTCAAATGTCGTGTAATCTATTGTATACATATTTTTAAAACTTTTAAATATTGCATGCGTTTCCATTTCGCACATACTACCATATATCCTTTAACTTATCTGCCAACTTAGTCTGGCAATATAGTTTGGAACAGTCACTTTCCACTTAATATATTGTAAATATTTTATCAGAATCGTTTTGGCATCCACCCACTGGAAGGTAAACTTACGCGGCGGTATAATATATAACATATAAAATATCTGACTTTTAATTAGAGGAAGTTTTAAGACAGTAATAAAACAAAAGCTGAAGTGATTAATGAGAAAGGATGATTGAGTATTAAACCATCACTTTTTGGTGTCGCGAAGTTAAAATAGTAACAGCATAACAATAACATAACATGTCCTACGTTAAAATACACTGAGAGAGGAAAAAGTGGACACCCTTAATATTTTTAATTATCTCTTAGACAATGCTCCATTCTTCGACAATGTTTGTTCCGTTTTAAAAAAGTAGAGATAAATAGAACAGAGACAATATTTCCCAATGGCCTGGAGGCCAGATACAATTGTGAGGAGACTAACTGAAGCTGACTAACTGAAATAAATTCCACCAAAACTGAGGCCATACTTATTATACCAGGCGTCGCCCTATCTATAGAGACCAAGTATTCAAGTATTTGTGAACAGGTTGCACATTCCATGGGATGAACAAATCAAATGTTAGGCGTTATTTTGGACAGCAAGCTCAATTTTTCAAGTCACGTAAATTAAATTATAAAAAAAGGGAAGGTGGCTACGAGGTACCTCTTTCCGGTTTTGTCCCTAAACTCTGGACTCAATTTCAATAATAAACTACTTCTTTCTATAGTTTTATTTAGAAATCGTGAGATGCGGTCTGGTTTGATGTAGATTTCAGAAAAACATTTTCTTTATCGTGCCAACGTTTCGATCTTTATTTCGATCATCTTCAGGGCTCAAAGTGTTTGTTTAAAATTAAAGCTAATATATAGCTATACGTAATGTATAGCTATAGCTAATAATTATAGCTAATAGATTGCTAATAGTGAAATGTAAATAAGATGAATGTAAATTTTCGTTCTTGGCTGCTTCTTTTGCAAGTTCGTCTACTTTGATACCTGCATGCGCTATTACCCAGGTGAGGTAGGTCGAACAGGCGATTTCTCTTATCAGCTTCCTTAACTTTTCCTCATTGCTTCTCATAATCTATTGGGATGTTAAGGTTTTAAATTGTTTAGGGATGGTCATGATTTGGTTTGACATGATAGAAACTTGGTGGCTGACGTTGTTATAACTGATTTACTTTTTTCGAATTGAGCTTTATTCGTTAAGTATACCAATGCCTACTCCTTGAGTATTACAACTCTACAGACTGCCAGTTTAATTTATTGTGGCAGCGTTCCGATTTTCCCTTCCATAGTAAAGTGCTGTGCAACCTACATTCCCAATAATTCTGCTTCCATCGGTATAAACAGAATACTCGCAAACTTCGACTTCGGACAATAGGAGTATTCATGATGTTTGTTAGATGTTAACTCCTCTTAACTCAAACAGAGAAATAGCTGGTAAGATCATGAACATCCCCTTCTTTTTTCTTGGCATGTTAAATGTTAATTTTTCTGCAACGCTGCGCGTGGCGACTGGTAGAACCAAAAATAAAGCGATAACAGTCTTTCAAGGCTGCTTGTTGTTTGCTATGGTTTTGTTTTGTATTCAATTGTAAGATGCCAGAAGTTAGTAAAAAAGGAAAATTAATCAACTCTGTCGTTCAAAACGCTATCTATGCACTCGAAAAGTACTAACAAATGACAAACTTCAATTCGTACCGACAAACCTTACATGTAT
Organism: Cimex lectularius; assembly: GCF_000648675.2. Taxonomy (NCBI): domain Eukaryota; kingdom Metazoa; phylum Arthropoda; class Insecta; order Hemiptera; family Cimicidae; genus Cimex; species Cimex lectularius. The sequence continues at coordinate 58,510 of NW_019394214.1, forward strand.
CCTAACGTCTAACAGCCTACTACTTTATAGGATAAGATAAGGTAACTATGAATAAGAATATAATGACAGGTCAAAAATTAAATGTATAGGCCTGATTTAATTAATCTTGTAAAAATGAACAAAAAACAGGTGTTAAATTCATGGCTGCCATGCTGGTTACCTACGCACTAAGGACATGAAATGTGACTACACCTTTGCTTTAACATCTAATATTGACCCTATAGTGTTAGATCGAGCAATGTTAACTAGCCGATTTTTACAAGTTTACGTCATCATTTTTCTCGATCTAACACGACCTGTTATCACCAAGATCGAGAATATCCCTAATGTTTACAATAAGTCCCAGATGGGGACGATCGAAAGGTCTAGATTTTTTCTAACTAAACCAGTTTTAGTGGACCAGTAAAACTAGTTGATTTAATAAGTAAGAATGAAGTGTACCTTCACTAAATTTCTCCGTGGCCATTTCATTTGTCGCCGAGAATCATATAGATTACACGACATTTGAAAAATGGCAAAAAAGAAAGAAAATTCAAAAAGGTGGGGTTGAGATGGGAAGTTAGTGTCCGAGTGGATCAAGGTCACGATAGCTCAGGTGGTAGAGTAGCGGCGTATCAAACCGAAGGTCGCAGGTTCGAATCCCGCTTGTGACACTGAATTTTTTTATCTTAACTAAAAACCTTAATTAATTAAAAGATATTAATTGGTCAAGCGGACCACGAAACTAGTGAATTTAATAAGTTTAAATGAAGTATTCCTTCACTAGAGCTCCCCGTGGCCATTTGATTTCTCGCCGAGAATCACATAGATTACAGGACATTTGAAAAATGGCAAAAAGGAGTGAAAATTCAAAAGGTGGGATTGAGATGGGAAGTTAGTGTCCGAGTGGATCGAAGCCGAGATAGCTCAGGTGGTAGAGTAGCAGCGTATCAAGCCGAAGATCGTGGGTTCGAATCCCGCTATTGACACTGACTTCTTTATCTCAACTAAAAACCTTAATTAATTGAAATTTTCTCTAACGTTAATGTTTCCTCAATTCAGTACGCCGGTCCAAATATATTTTCGCTATAATTAGTCACCAAAAAAATGTCAACTGACTCTTGTATTTGGATGTCAATGTCGTTTGGAAAGATATCGTTTCATATCCCATTATTATTTTAATGAATATTCTGCAATGCACACTTCTTCGTTTTCGTACATTTTATTTTTTCTTGAGTGCTGCGTTCCAAACTAGTGATGCATACGTTAACCTTTTTTATGGCAATGTAGGCTTGTAATGTTACAAATACCACCTCTATGTTTAATTTATGGATTTTAAAAAGAGTCCGTTTGTGATAACATCTTTCATCGGGAGAAGTTTACAGTCGCCAAGAAATCTCAAAAATATAAGAAACCATTTATTAAAAACTTAATTATGCACATTTTGAGATATACTTAAGATATTTTTGGATGGTGTATATAGAGTTAGTTGATGCTGTGTGTTGGTCAAGTAGGCGAAGTCATGCTGAGCCGGCGTTGGTCACTTCTTGTGTCTGCCTTCACTCTTGGTATTGAAATACAGAAACGCGTTTTTGTATTGCATTCTTCAGTGAGGAACAGTTCGACAATTGAAGGTCCAATGATGAAACGCGTTAAGTTGTTCAACAAACCCGCGAAAGAAGACTGACCAAATAACTGATCCAACGCCCGTTCAGCATAAGATTGCTGTATTGATTGTTAAATTAACTGTAATAAAGTGATCCATAATTTGTAATTAATATGGGCATTGATGATGAAAAAAATTCAAAGCTTTGGGGATGACATGAACGTTTGTATTTCATCCTGACCATACCGAGATCAAGATTATTCCTGAGTGAAAAATTGGTCGATAAATCATACACTTTTAATTGAAATAACAATACTCATAAACTTGGGACAGGCGCTCCTGGGCATTTATTTTCAAGGATTTTTTTTTAAATTCCTTTTAACAATCTACTCTTGTACCTTCAGCGTACATGCGAAACCTTACAGCCCTTTGAAATACGATATTACTAGAAATCTAGCGTATCATCTTCACCTAGGTCCAATATCCAGAAAACGATATCGTCACCGGTATTTAAATAACAGTTAACGGCCTTTTTTTGCACAAAAAATATATAACGTATATCCCGTCATACAAATTACATAGAACGCGATATATTTTTCTAATGAGTTAAAAAAGTAAAGATTTCTTCAAAGATTTCTTGAAACAACGACAACAGCATTTAAATTTTAACATTAAAAATTATGTGAAGAAAACTTTAAATTAGGAAAACTCCAGTGTATTCACCATAATTTTAAGTCTTTTTAAAACCAAAATTTTAATATTAATTTTATGTTTTGATAAAACAAAGTGTGTAAATATAAGTAGTGTTTTTTCACTTTGGAAACCTTGAAGGGTGGAAACTGTTAATTTCATCCCTTAATTATTTATTTATTTTTTTAAACCGGCGCTATCAGAAGTGAAGCATTACACCCCGCTTACTTTTTCTGCCCTTCCTCAATGAATGGACCTGTGGATTTTTGATACAAAAGGGGGTGTTGTTTTGTCAGATGAGCTTCTAGGACGCGTCTCGCAGCTATCGGCGCATCATCTGCACGTTCGCTGCTTTCCAGCCCGACTTATCCGGGTACGCAGTACTTTTTCAGTGGTGCTCAGTATATCTTTCAAAAATAGGACGACGAGTAGGTCTACCGAGAATTCGCCTTGAATTGCCGATACCGAGCTCAGTGTGTCGTCAGTACAAACAAAGAATAGAATTGTTAAGTAAGTAAGTGACAAGCGAAAAGACATGTTCTCACGCCAATTGAATTTAATTAAGAAAACATGAAGTGCAATTACGAAAACATGTCATTTTGTAGAGGAGTAAAATTTATGTAATCAACCTAATTACAATTCAGGCTGCGAAATTACAGTCAAGGGAGAATCTTCTAGAATTTCCAGAAATAGATATGTCCACCGAACATAATGCCAGTTGGGTTATGCCTAGTTCGTTTTGACATATAAACAGAACATTTGGGTGATAATTCATTGCTACAAATTAAATTAGCATTGGATTTGGAGCAATAATCATAACACCATATTTTTTAATATACACGGCCCATCAAAAAATTCGGAAAAAATGGTTAAATTCGTACATATGCATATTTCTTCTGCATTTTAAGTCACAGACCTGCGCTAGAAAGTTTTACGCTGAATAAGATGGTTTTTGAAATATTTTCGTTGTTTCAGTCATTCACCAGTAAATTCAATAATTCTTGAACATGTTAATTAATACCTTTAAGTTCACTAATTTCGTGGTCCGCTTGACCAAATAAATCATGACAATTAATTAAGGTTTTTAGTTAAGATGAAAAAAAGTCAATGGCACGAGCGGGATTCGAACCCACGAGCTTCAGCGAGAATACATTATGAGAATAATGTACCTAATTTTTGTTGTCAACTAATAAATGTTTTTATTAAAAATATGACATGTGAGATGTTCTTGTATTACTGCTCTCCTTATGTAAAAGAAAGCAAATTTGTTAATCTCCCCGAAAATTTTGATGGAAAAGTCATTGCATAAGCCAGAAAATGAAACAAAATGCTAGTGCCACGAGCTGGATTCGAACCTACGATCTTCGGCTAGATACGCCGCTGCTCTACCACTTGAGCTATCGTGACCTCGATCCACTTGGACATTAACCTCCTATCCAACCCCACCTTATGAGTTTTCCCTCCTTTTTGCCATTTTTCAAATGTCGTGTAATCGGTTTGGATTCTCGACGACAATTGAAATTTCCACAGAGAGCTTTAGTTAAGTGTACTTCATATTAATTCTTTAAATTCACTAATTTCGTGGTCCGCTTGACCAACTAAATCTTTGAAAAATGGCAAAAAGGAGGGAAAACTCATAAGGTGGGGTTGATATAGGAGGTTGATGTCCGAGTGGATCGAGGTCACGATAGCTCAAATGGTAGAGCAGGGGCGTATCTAGCCGAAGATCGTGGGTTCGAATCCCTGTCATGCCGTTAACTTTTTTTCATCTCAACTAAAATCCTTAATTAATTATCTTAATTAATACCCTTTTTACGAAAACCTTAAATTGACATGTGGAACAGAGAAATCTTTTTTGTAACGTATAGCAATCGATAGGAAATTTTGATAAGGTTTCAATTGATCACCTTCCGCTTTGCCAGATTTCTCCACCGTTTTCGAGTTATTTGCGATTTTTGGGCAAAAACGTGCCTATTGTGCAAGAAACAATTAGGGACGATGGAAAGGTGCTAGTGTCATTTGTCACGACAGATAAGTCAAAAATAAAATGGAAGAGTGAGAAGTGCAGTTTAGGTTCCAGTTCAACCCAAAACCATTGATATGCGACTACGGAACATCCTCATTTAATTTTCAGCAAAACTTATTGCTATAGGGTGGGCGCTGGAATATGCAAATGGGCAGTTGATTAAGAACATTTCTATTTGAAATATATAGCAAAATCTGTTGGACACTGAGAGAGATCCCATTTAGAAAGGATGAATATCCAAGGTAAGATGCCTGGCGAGGATAAGATGCCATATAGGGATCGAGGGAAATGAGGAGGTGGCCAAGAAAGATACAATTGAGGAGATAGTAACAGAGGTGAAGAAGATACCCAAAGGTGATTTGATATCTAGCCTTTGAAGGAATAAACAATGGGAGCAACAAATAAGAACCAGTGAGAAAGGAAAATTTTGTATTTAATTAATAGAGTCAAAAGATGGGACGGACCCATGGTTAAGACAAAAGTTAGTAGGAAAAGATTAATGTCGTACTATATGTAGGTTGAGATACAGACATGTCATATGTATTTCATACCTGTACAAGCTAAACATAATTAGTTCACGACTATGTAATATATGTGAGGTAGAGGAAACACCAGAGCATATGAACTGCCCTAAATATAGTAAGCATAGAAAAGATATGTTCGAAAAAATGGTATGTCCAGATACTAAGTCTAGAAGAAATAGAAATATATAAATATATGTATAAATTTTTAAAAAAGACAAAATTAAATTTTGATAGCAACAAATGAATTGGGACTAAGGTGATAGTCGGGTCCGGGGTCCCTTTGGTGGTAGAAATTATCCAGATGGTGTATGTGTCTAGTAATTAATTATTGTATCATAAAAGCTGTATGGAGAGGTATATTGCCAAATCTGAAGAGAGCTGTGGTGTCGCAACCGTGGCCATTGCTGGTCGGTTGCTTGAACTTGGACCAGATTATTAGAATATCTGGCTGTGGCTGAAAGAAAAAAGTAATCTGGCACAAGCCGGAACTTTGAAAGAATCTCGAGATTTGCCCTTACTTAATTCTTTCCTGGTATGTGTGGTGAGTAGTGACCGTTATATATTACGCAGGGCGGATGACCAGGACCCGAGGGGTTAAAAGCTAGGTAAACCCGTACCCCATGAGTAGTGACCGTTAGTCGATAATTATTCAGAAATCGTGAGATCCGGTCTGGTGTGATGTAGGTTTCAGAAAAACATTTTCTTTATCGTGCCAACGTTTCGATCTTTATTGAGATCATCTTCAGGGCTCTAAGTGTTGCCAAAGGGACACACTTGAGTTCAGGGCACTCTCAACACGACACGCACAAATGGCACAATTACACAGAAGACAAACACTTTGAGCCTGAAGATGATCTCAATAATGATGAAAACTTTGGCACGATAAAAAAAATGTTTTTCTGAAACCTACATCACACCATACCGCATCTCACGATTTCTGAATAATTACTTTCCTGGTATATTGGACCAAAAGATGTATATCTGATTAAAAATCGGATTCTTCTGAAAAATTAAAAAATAAAATTAATTTAAAAAAGGAATAAAACGATGGTAAATTAAACAATGGCAGAAACGAAAAGGTTAAAAGGTTAAATACTTAAGTCCACTAATTCGCTTATAAACCTCAGAATTACTCACTGTCGAAAAACCTCGTTTGTGCCAACTGAAAATTTGCTGTAAGGAAACCTATTTACATTGCAGAATTGATGAAAAAATTCAGAAAAAATAATAAAGCTGAAATTTGAAATATTTTTAAAATTCTAGTTGATATTGATCGACCTCCGTAGTTTAAATTGAATTCACCTGTAAATGACCTCAAGAAGATCCAATACATCAATTTATTTTTAAAATGTTAGATTGGTAACTGTTAATAACTACAAACTCCTGAAGCTTTGCAAATTGCCTCAAAAGTTCTCTATTCAATTACCTTCTAGAGAGCCACCTTTTGGGATTGCCCTACTGGAAGCCCCAAAAAATTTGCAGTTTTTTGAAAAAACTGTCGTCGTTAAAGGGGAGTACCTTCAATTTTTCCAGGAAATCCGTCTGGTTCTTGAGTTTCGTGTCAGTTCTTTAATATTCAATTCAATCAGTTTGCTTTATATTAACAGCTGACAACTTCCTCAGGTTGGTGAATTAAATTAAACCTCCCAGGACATGGGATTTACGAACATTGTTTAAATTGATCAAATACATGTAGGATATGGAAAAAAGTGAATTTATACAATGCAATANATATATTTTTTTTTATATTCAATCAAAGTAGTTTTTTGCAATGTATAAATTCACTTTTTTCCACATCCTACATGTATTTGTTAAATTTAAACAATGTTTGTAAATCCCAGGCCTTGAAGATGATGTCAATAAAGATCGAAACGTTGGCACGATAAAGAAATGTTTTTCTGAAATCTACATCACACCAGACCGCATCTCACGATTTCTGAATAATTAATGAAAGTGAATGTCATATTCTTTTTCATAAATTTCATAGCCCTTTGTAGTTTTTCTTTCAACTTTTTTTTACATTTTCTATTTCAACGTTATTAAAAAATACCAACAATTTGTTTTATTTATATTGGTTAGTTTAGAATTAAATATTATTTATGAATTCACATATTCAGCTTAATTATAATCCTCTTGCTATCTTATGGCTTTAACGCTCGTGTTTTGACGGTTTCTTGGCTAAGAGCTAAAAAGTTACCTTATTCCATTTTTAGATCTTGAAAAAAGAACTATCCGCTTAGCGATTGATGATTTTTTAAATTAAATTTTACCAGTCACGAAAAATCACATTTTCCTTATTAGGATCGCACATTTCCATCAAAATCATCAACCAATTTTTATGACATATTTTTAGCATTATATGGTAGATGTTTTAGAATATTTACGGCTAAGGATTTGTAAAATTAATGTACTATTTATGAGAAAAGAAAAAAAAATTCTCGTCAAATTAAAACAAATTATTTTAGAAAAATTGCATTAGCTTTATTTCTTTGATTATATTTTTGTTAATTTCCATTGAGTTTATCTCTGAGGCATAAGAAATTTAATTCTCTTACGCAATTGAATATTACGGTTAAATGTAAAAATGTACTTCACGTCTGTGAACGTGCATCTCGTCCAAACGCCTTACGGCATTTACGGTCGAACCACTCTCCGTCCATGACCAAACACAATATTCCACTTCATTACAGATACTCTGACAACATACTTGCCTTGCTGAACATCGACGCCGGAAATGGCGTTCACTAGTCCACCACAAACATAATGTTAACACGAGAAGTAAAACCAAGAAACACTTGAGTTAAATTCTTTTCCGGGACCTCGTGATGAAGCAAATCAAACAGGAATTTGAACAGAATTTAGCAAATTGAGATACGTTATAATTTGAAAAATAAATAATATTGTATATTATTCAATACTAAAAACAAAGTATAGAGAAGAAAAAACTAATGTTATATTGACTAATTTCGTGGTCCGCTTGACCAATTAAACATTACAATTAATTATGGTTTTTAGTTGAGATGAAAAAAAGTTAATGGCACGAGAGGGATTCGAACCCACGACCTTCGGCTAGATACGCCGCTGCTCTACCACCTGAGCTATCGTGACCNTGTCCGAGTGGATCGAGGTCACGATAGCTCAGGTGGTAGAGCAGCGGCGTATCTAGCCGAAGGTCGTGGGTTCGAATCCCTCTCGTGCCATTAACCTTTTTTCATCTCAACTACAAACCATAATTAATACTAATGTTATAGTACAATCGCAGAAATGGGTTGGGTTCTTGGCGTCACCCTTAAAAATTTTCTATTGGTTATTCATGGTAAATCGCGTTTTTTCATGAAAATTTTGTAATGAGTATGAACTCAAAATTGAAACAAACAAAAACAAATCAAAGAAAAATGCAAAGAACCTACATTGTAAAAACAAGAAAAAAATCTTTATATTAAAATGAACTCTTAAACTAAACTTAAAAACTTAAAATGCAAAACCAGAAAGGAAATATGAGATTTTCCTTAATGAGACTATAAGCTATTTACGTGATGTTACCAATCGTATTTCTTACATTTTAACAAAACTTTCTCTCAAACCTACGAACCAAAACTAATTGAATTATAATGAGCTCCCTGGGCTACAACATTGTTTTTGCGTACCTAGAACTTAGGACAGCAAGAAGATACAAACAACTATATATAGTTTTGTTTAAACTATCTAGTTCTCCACTATTTTTCAAGAACGGATATATGTAAACTCCCTCGCAGCTACGATAATATCATTAATTAAATTCAATATCAATAATACACATATAAACATATAATACAACATATAAAACAATCATTACATTCTATATATCAAAAATTTCTACATAGTCTAATTCTTCAACAATTAGTCCTTCTTTTCCCTAATTATCTCCGTCGATGTAATTCTGAAAGGATAATCAGGCCGAACAATTAACCATTTTTTTCCATTGTCGGCTACTTTGAGGTGAAAACCCTCCTATAAAAACGGATTTGTATCCCTACTTCCTTCCTCATCCTTTCAAAATTCAAAGTATATAAACAAAAAACATTAATATCTCACTGTTACTATCAACACCACATCCAGTAATAACACATGTACACATAAAACAAGCACTTTGAGTGAGTACATGTACGTTGAATGAGTATAAAATTTCTATAGTTTTATACATTAATTTTTCACATCCTACACGTATTTAAACAATGTTTATAAATCCCACGCACAGAAGATGATCTCAATAAAGATCGAAACGGTGTCACGATAAAGAAAACGTTTTTCTAAAATCTACGTCACACCAGACCGCATCTCACGAGTTCCAAATAATCATTTGTTTATAACGTTAACGACAACGGACCGGCTTACATTTTTTTCTAATTTGAGATTAGTGTTTCCCGAATTCCGCGGTATGTAATGTTTTTACAATTACGAGGCCTCTCCGATGTCGATTTGTCTTCTGTTGTATAATTTTGTGTATCGTTCGTACATATTTTGTGAGCACTTAACATGTTATGGGCGACTTTCTCCCATAAATTTTCGTTATTTTGTTTGAGACTGTTATTTTCATTACCTATTAGGTTCCATTTTATTTCTATTGGCCCTTTAACTTCATGCCGTATGAATAGTTCAGAGGCGGTAAATTTTGTCGATTCGTTATGTATGTATTGAGCATTGTAAAACACCAATTATTTAACTGTATCGTAACTATAATTATTTAATGGTTTTTTGTTAAAAATTCTCAAGATTATGTCTTTTAATAGAAGGTTCTTATTTTGCCATTCTCCGGTACTGGTAATAAAACTCTGGGAATTCCTAGATGTTAGTTAGACCGTACAGAACGTTTGGCTATTTCCTTTTCGAAGTATTCTGATATATCATCTATTTTATCTATTTTAAAAGAGAATCCGCGACTACCTTATGCTTTCCGGGTATGTATATAATATCGAACAACAATATCAAAGTCTCTGCAACCGGAATATTTTCCATTTTAATTTGTCCCGTTTGATTAAACAACCATTTGAGGCTTTCATTGTGAGTGAATAATTTAAAGGGGCCAAAATTAAGGTCTTGAAAAATACTGCATGGCATAAACGATCGTTAAACATTCTTTTTCCCGTATTTGTTCCCTTCTTTTTGGAAGAGCTTTTATCTCTACTAAAAACCTTATTTAATTCAGAGATATTAATTGGTCAAGCGGACCACGAAACTAGTGAATTTAATAAGTTTAAATGAAGTATACCTTCACTAAAGCTCTCTGTGGCCATTTCATTTGTCGCCGAGAATCAAACAGATTACACGACATTTGAAAAATGGCAAAAGGTGGGAAAACTCATAAGGTGGGGTTGAGATGGGGAGTTGATGTCCGAGTGGATCGAGGTCACGATAGCTCAGGTGGTAGAGCAGCGGCGTATCAAGCCGAAGGTCGTGGGTTCGAATCCCGCTCGTGACACTGACTTTTTTATTTCAACTAAAAACCTTAATTAATTCAAAAATCATTAACATATACTACATCAAGTAATGTAACATTTCGACATAAACAGCTATTTCATTTTATACTTCTTCACCTACTTCTGAACATCCAAAGTTCCTCAACAAAGTTAAACTCAGTTTGAAAGAGGAACGACAGCCGCGACATAAGGCCCATGTAAAACAAGTCAAATTGAACCAACAAGACGTCAACACTTGTGGCCAGCAGTAGCAAAACACCACTATCACTACATCGATAAATATGAGGTGTAAGTATATATATATATATATATATATATATATATATATACTGGATGTATATGGACGATCTTCATGTGTGGACTCATCATACTATCGGGCAATGGAATCACCCGGTGTATCTTCGCACGACAGTAACTTGCAGCAGCTGCCGCCTCCAAAAACCAACACTCTCCGAATTTTTCTTCTAGGGGTGGAGGAGTTATAATGAGATTTCTTTTAAACAATTATTTCTCAATGTTTAGGAATGTGTCGACTGAACAGTTGTCCCTTCTTTTTTCCTCGTAAATAAAGAACACTGATTCTTTTTCTAGGACCGTTAACTAACAGCTTTTATCCGAATATATAATTGTGAGAGAATAATCTAGACCATCTAATCTCTGTAACTAATTGCGTTAGCAATAAAGATTCTTGGGGGCGTCGGTGGCCGCAACGGTTTAGGCGTTGACACGGCACTCATCACTGTAAGGTGAAGGTCCCGGGTTCGAATCCAGCGGCCCTGCATTCGAACCTCACATACTTACAAATGGTCTTTTTTTCGTAAACACCGGTAACCTGAGGGTTTATATGACCTCTTCTATTGCGAACCTTCGTAAAAAAAAATATTTAAAAAAAATAAAAACCTGCTTTACAACTCCTCAGTGATGCTGATAGGTATAAATGGTCTGAAAGTGTTGATGATTAGTTTCGGTGTGCGAATCGGTGAACTTAGTAACCGGCGTAGGGCCACTTATTTGGTCAGTATCCACTCGTGGGTTTTTGATATTATTCAAACGCGTTTCGGCACTGTGCTCCATCAGTGAGGAACGGAGGAACATAGTCATTAACTGAAGAGGACGCACTGCCCAAACCTGTTTGTTTAATCTTAAAAACCTTGAGTGGAGACATGAGGTACTCGCATACTCGGTCATCCTAAAAAGGACTCTGAGGATCTTTAACGCTCGCACCAACCTATTCGGCCTTATCGGACGTTTTGACACTCAAGATGAGAGCTGACGCACCTCCGCATACGACAGAATTGTTTTTCAGCCGCAGCGTTGGTGTAGAGGCAGCTCAGCCCCGAAAAGCCAAGACAACCTCGCTCCCCGCTTGTCCATAAAAAGTGACCGGGCCTGCATTGAGCGTCAGACCGTATGCCGCGCGCTGGTTTTATGCTACCTATGCTGAAATACATCAGCCCGGTCTCCCACGCGCTCCCTAGCTATCTCCCAGAGTATTGGGGCTTCCTAGCGTCGAAACTTCCGGATCCGCTCTGACCACGGTTTCAATTAAAGTGGAATTTATAACCACTCCGTAGAGGAGCACCGCCTAAGGTAACTCCTCCTGTCCAGTTCAGCCTACACCTGCCATGCGCATTCGAGAGACGCCATAGGCTTACGCCTTGGTGGTCCGATCCTTCGCTGTCCCACAAGGCAAGAACGACGGTCATACGCACAGCTGTGCAAAGCATACTCGAGTAGGAGCAACCGATTCACTACTCGTTTCCATCATCCGCCATTACTCACGCATTCGAGGGACTTTCCAGCACAATCGTCGCGTCCTCAACGTCTACGTGCTGCCATCCAATCCGCCGTATCCTTTGAGGCCGGGTATAACGGTAGTCATACCCAAGTTTCGTGGTCACAGGTAGAAGACAACCTCTTCTCTAAGTTCACTCCAGGCGTCACGACAAGCCACCACGAATCCATTCCACATGGGCTGAATTTTGGAACATTTTTTACCCCGTGGTACAGATGGTCATGCACCCTCTTCCGTCTATGCAGACAGGACCTCTGATAAGGCACATGCCGACCCGAGGCCGACACGGGTACAGCTTGTGCTTTAGAGAGGTTGCCACGCCCTCTGGTCTGCACCTTTATTTTGCGCCTGGATACCCCCCTTGTAACCAAAGGTTGAGTGGGGTTCACAGGATAGAATGTAGGAACCTAGATTGAGAAAGGGCCGTGGATGAGGACTCGAGGTGAGTCGTTTCGGGGTCTCGAGCCTCAACCATACTATACCACCCGTCGTCACCGTAGTACCACATTGAGTGGGCTACCGCTCACAGGGTGGGTGCTCGAATGGAGGCAGACTCAGTAAGTGAACCCATGCTGTTCCTATATGGGACTGGAAGGGTGGTAGTCTGATATTCCAACATCCGCCTTATGCAAACTGCCTAATTCATAATGGTTAGTGCTCGATTTTATTAATTGTGAGATGAAATCCGTTCTTGTTACAGTAAGTTTCATAAAACCCTAACATCGTTAATTGTAAGAAAAATCTTCAATGCTCCAATAGAAGCCAAACATGCAAAAATACGGTTAGTTTCATAAAACCCCTCACAAAAGTATCAAAATCCGGATTAGGTGTACTGCAATGTAAACTATTACAGCTCAGATCAAATATTAAAGTTCGTTGATTGATTAAGTCTCAGGGGGTACTATAGAAACAGAACGGGACAGAATAACTATTCAAGGGCACGGTACAACAACCCCTTAAATTACAATCAATCAGCACAAGTATTAATAGTGTAGTGAAACATTGAATTTATGTAAATATTTTATCATATGGAGAATGCGACCATAATCCATAAAAATTACATTACACTATGTTATTTGAGTTTTGACAAGTACATGGAGATTAAAATAGTAGGCAGGTGACTTCGATCCCTTCGGGGAAAAATGGCAAAAAGGAGGGAAAATTCAAAAAAAGGCAGCGTTGAAATGGGAATTAGTGCCCGAGGGGATCGAAGTCACGATAGCTCAAGTGGTAGAGTAGCGGCGTATCAAGCCGAAGGTCGTGGGTTCGATTCCCGCTCGTGACACTGACTTTTTTATCTCAACAAAAAACCTTAATTAATTGAATGTTTTTAATTGGTCAAGAGAACCACGAAAAATAGTGAATTTAATTGATTAAAATGAAGTACACTTCACGAAAGCTCTCCGTGGCCATTTCATTTGTCGCCGAGAATCCAATCCGATTACACGACATTTGAAAAATGGCAAAATTAAAAAAAAGGTGGCGTTGAGATGGGAAGTTGGTGCCTGAGGGGATCGAAGTCACGATCGCTCAAGTGGTAGAGTAGCGGCGTATCAAGCCGAAGGTCGTGGGTTCGAATCCTGCTCGTGACACTGATTATTTTATCTCAACTAAAAACCTTAACTAATTGAATGTTATTAATTGGTCAAGTGGACCACGAAAAATAGTGAATAACAATAAATCTGAACTGCTATTTAATAAATGTAGGTAAAATATGTATATTTAATTTGGAGAATCCTGGTGGCCGAATGATTAGCGCGTCCAAATCGTGTCTGAATGCTAGACTTCGGCAAACATTTTAAAATTTTATTTGAGTTTAATTTAGAAAATGTTTTCTAGACTGGTTCTCACTCCTTATCCGCGTCGCACAACGGATAATTGGACTTCCAACCCTCGTTTAACGCATAATTTATTTTACTTTCTTTTACATACTCCAATATTTATCAAAAGTATTTTTGAAAAAAAAAATGTTCGCTCTCTACATGGAATCATGCAATGAAACCATTCGATTATGTAGGAAATGTTGCGAAATTTTTTTTCCAATATTAAACATACTTATGTCAACTTGGCATGTCCTATACCTAATCTGGTAACATTGTTCTCTCCTCTAATCACATGTTTATGGCCAATTTATCTATGTAAATAAACAAACAAATGTCTACTAATTTCAATCGTAATTTTCGCAAAACATTTTCAAGTGAAAAAAAAATTTGGACAAATTGACTTCAATGAAATCTCCCTTGGTCTAGAATTATATAATTTGCTTAAAAAAATGAATTAAGACCGAAAACAAATTTCTTTTCCGTAAACACAGTAGTAAATCCATCTTTTCAAGAGGAAAAAGACAAAAGATAAACTTTTTCCCCGACCATCAAAGATTTTTCATCTATGATTATAAATTTCCATTCACATCTCAAAACTTTCCTTTAGAAATGGAAGTAAGGATGATTCGACAAACTGTTACTTTAACAAAAGGATTTTATCACCCGTTCAGCTCTTTCGAGATGCGGAACACGCATTATTTTATTATAACTCTAGAAGACTCAACTTAAATTTCTTTCTTATATTTCGTAATTTCTTTTTACGGTTAAACAGTTTGAAAATTTTTATACATTAAGTTTAATAGTTGTAATGTCAGTTTTGAAAATTACCTAATTTACAGTTAAATCGTTAGTCAAATTACTTTGCACTATTCGAACAGGATTTAGACCGTAATCGCAGATTTCTATTGGAATATCCACGAAGTACCATCTTAGAAACAATATCCAAAGTTATGTCCCGAACTTCAAATTTATCATACAAAGCTATTTACTTTATATTTCCAATTAATTATAACTCATCAATAAACTTTATATTTCCAAACCCTGAACAGGACTTGAAAATACGGAGCCGTGAACTCGGGCAATTTATTTATGCCAACGATTTATTCAGCACGCCAAAATAGACGAAATTTGCTTATCTTGCGTATCGAAAAATTAAACTCAAAGAACGCTCTAGCAGCATGAACGCCCAAATAATATGATGGACCGTTTCTAATTTATCTTATTAGAAAATTGCAAAAATTAAAAAGAAATTGTTTATACTCTATCCACGATTCCAAACCAATTAACTGGTTTTTTTTAATACTCACAATTAATGGTATATATATTGTTTCAAACGAACATTCTTCTTTGGAAAACTTGTTCGACAGTTGGATTATTTTTTATTGGATTATTTATCTTTCGTTCTTATTTCGGTTGTAAAAGGTCGGTTAAACGGCCTTAGGACCAATTCCGTCCCCTTTGGCAAAGGCGTAAAAGCCTTTTCACCCTTCGATCGACTTTTTCAGATGAAAAAATCTGATTGAAACACGATTTTCTAACATTATCAATTACCACCGTGACCCATACATGGAACATTAAATCTCGGTTTCAGTTTAAAAATATTAGGTTTTTCCACGTACCCTTTATTTTATTATACAACAAGAGCCCAAAACAAATAATTTATAGATTATGTGTTTTATTATTGTTTGCTCGATAACGTAATCTATCCATACAGATTGCGGATATTTGCCATCAGCCCTATCAGAGTAATTCACCAATAAAGAATGTACGTAAACAGTAAAAATATTTTAAATTTCGATGTAAAAAAATATTTGTTACGATATTTTTTTTGAGTCAAAATATTACAGGAAGATAGGCGTTGTTTTACCTTCATCTCCGTACGTCTACACTATTGCTTTGTGTTGAGTTATGCACAGTAACGTAAAAAATTAATCATTCGGAAATAATGAGAAGCGGTCTGGTGTGATGTAGGTTTCAGAAAAACATTTCCTTTATCTTGCCCACGTTTCGATCTTTATTGAGATCATCTTCAGGGCCTGGGATTTACAAACGTTTTTAAATTTTACAAATACATGTAGGATGTGAAAAAAATGAATTTATACATCTCTAGAAATTTTAGATTCAATCAAAGTATTTGAACTTTGTATTCAATAAAACTAAATACTCTGATTGAAGCAAAAATTCCTAGCATTGTATAAATTCACTTTTTCACATCATACATGTATTTGAAAAATTTAAACGATGTTTATAAATCCCAGGCCCTGAAAATGATCTCAGTAAATATCGAAACTTTGGCACGGTAAAAAAAATGTTTTTCTAAAACCTACGTTACACCAGACTGCATCTCACGAACTCCCAATAATCATTGACTAACGGTCACTAAACACAACACATTACTAAAAAACATACTAAAACTTGTGAATTCTTTACATAAAATTCTCTCATCAACTATGATCCACCTTAGCGTGAGACAAGTTAAAGGTCCTAGATTTTAACGTATTTAGGAAGTTCCGGATAAGTTTTGAGCTGTTTTCTTATCTTTTTAAGATATTTATAAAAACGCCTAATTTATGTAACATTAATTATAAAATGTTTTATAATTTTTGACCATGCAATATACTGACAATTATTCAGATTAATACCAATATAAACATTGTCCGACTTCCTTCCCCACTCCTTCAAAATCCAACGTATATAAAGCAATATCTCACTGGCACTCTCAACACTACACGTAAGAATGGCACAATTACTCAGAAAACAAACTCTTTGAGTGAGTAGAAATACTTTTAATATAAAAAAATACTTTTTGCATTGTATAAATTCATTTTTTTCCACATCCTACAAGTATTTGTTAAATTTAAACAATGTTTGTAAATCCCAGGCCCTGAAGATGATCTCAATAAAGATCGAAACGTTTGGACGGTATAGAAAATGTTTTTCGTAAACCTACATCACACCAGACCGCATCTCACGCTTTCTGAATAATCATCGACTAACGGTCACTAATCACCACACGTAACGTACAAAATTTCATGTCTTTACTTGATACTTCAATAATGACAAGACAAAACTTTATCTATGTCAAAAATGATCAAATCGGACCAGTAGATTTTAAGATTATCTCTTACATAAATACAAACTTTCTCTCTCTCTCTCTCTCTCTCTCTCTCTCTCTTTCTCTTTCTCTTTCCCCTTCCTCTCTCACCCACACCCTCTCTACTACTATCTCTCTCTCTCTCTCTCTCTCTCTTTCTCTTTCTCTCTCCCCTTCCTCTCTCACCCACACCCTCTCTACTACCATCTCACTCTCTCTCTCTCTCTCTCTCTCTCTCTCTCTCTCTCTCTCTCTCTCTCGGGGGGGGGGCAAAAACAAAGAGGCCGCTCTTACTATTTTTAATCATCAGTTAGATAGTCTTCCTTTAATTATTTTCGAAAATATTTGGTCTGGATTAGAACTAAATAAAATACACATATATTCTCCGACTTGTGTTTAAAATTGAATTTTGTAAATAAATCTTTAAAAATCAATCTTTTCTTTTTGGTTTGTTTCTTTCTAACATTCCGGCCGTTTGATTTTTATATTGGACCATTTTTAAATTTCAAACTTGTTGAGTAATGGATTTAAATGATACAGTTTAGGCTAGAATCATAGCATTGGCATTGTGCGGCCCAATTAATGTGGAACTGCATCGACGGCGGGTGGTAATATGAGGATAAGGTTCGGGGCCCAAAACAGGCGCACCTCATGTCCTTGTTCACTTTCTCTTGCTCAGGGTTCCATCTTTCTGTCGCCGAGGAGGAGAACTTGGAACACTCTCCCCCATACCTCCAGTGCGATCCAGGGTTTGGATTGCTGAGGAAGAGTCTCTCAAGCCTAGGTGAGGGCGACTTTCGGCCTTCGGGGAGTAGCGGGAACTCGGAAGGGAGCCTGCGAAACCCTGAGAATCCGGTCGTTCATCATGAGCGCATTGCGGAGAATGATTACCTGGGATTGAAAAATTCCAATCTGACCTGCGGGCAGTGAGGCAACGCAGTCTCAGATTCACCCCCTCGAGTAGACTGGTTGGGACAAGGCTGATACGTTCGGCCCTCGAACGGCCATCTCGTCTCACCCACCCTGGGAGCAGTGGCCCACTCAATGTGGAACTACTAGTGTGGTTGAGGCGCGATACCCCAAAACGGCCCACCTCGAGTCCTCATCCACGTCCCTTTCTCAATCCAGGATCCTTCATTCTATCCTGTGACCCCCTTCCAGCCCTTGGTTACATGGGGGGTCTCCGGGCGCAAAATAAAGGTGCAGTCCAGAGGGCGTGGCAACCTCTCTAAAGCACAAGTTGTACTCGTGTCGGCCTCGGGTCGGCATGTGCGGGGGGTGCCTTATCAGAGGCACACGGGGGTCAGTGTACCAGATCCTGTCTGCATAGACGGGGGAGGGTGCATGACCATCTGTACCATGGGGTAACAAAACGTTCCAAATTCAGCCCTTGTTATGTTGGGAATGGATTCGTGGTGGCTTGTGGTGACGCCCCTGGCGGAAACAGAGAAAAGAGCAGCCTCTTCCGCCTGTGATCTTCGCGCGAAACTTGCGTATAGCCACCGTTATACACCCGGCCTCACGGGATACGGTGGATCGGACGGCAGCGTATTGAGGTCACGACGATTATGTTGATTAGTCCCTGGAATACGTAAGTAGTAGGGGTCGGGAACTGGTAGTGAATCGGTTGCTCCTACTCGAGTATGCATTGCACAACTGTGTGTATGACCGTCGTTGTTGTGAGACAGAGAAGGATCGGAGCACCTAGGCGTAACCATTGTCGGAAGATGGAAGAAGCCGAGCATATGCGACAAGAGAGGTTAACATTCCCAGAATCACTGTCCGAATGGTCTTCCATCGCGATCACGATACTGGAGGTTACTCAAGACGGCAAGGATCACGTCGCCATCGTGTCACTTCTGAGCGGGATGATCGTTTTATTATTTGGAATATACTCCGTAATCGGCATTCTACCGCTGTTGAGACGACTTCAACAATGTCAGTTAATGTCAGTTCAGGACTTTCAGAAGCGTAAGTACGAAAAGAACTGCCAGGGACCGAGGTGGTGGTGGATTCGATTCCCACCGACACCCATTTTTTTCACTCAACCCTTCCCCAAAATAATAGTATACGCATTGCTTATGATCAGCCACGTTAAATGAAAAAGGTTGATGATGATTGATAAGAATTTCTGACAAGGCACAGAACAGCTCGGTTAAGTGTCGCAAGAAATCACATCTATTGGCCTGAGCAAGATTGAACTAAAATCTTGTTTTCGGATGAATCAATGTTTTGTTTCTGGTCTATTGATGTCCTAGAGAGGATTTGAGAGCAACAGGACAGGAACGCGATATATCCTCGTAACATTTTCAATCCGGAGAAGCTATGGAAGTGGTTTTGGCCGGCATATCCATGCCTATCAAGGCCGCACAAACTTGATCTTCATGGATGGTTCCCTAACAGCTGCGCAATATATTGAAGATGTGTTACGATGTTATTCTTTACATGTAACTAACTGGAGACGGTTTTAATTTTGTGCATTACGATGCAAAGCCCATACATCTAGGATTTAAATTTAAAACTGGTTTCAATCCATTTTTTGTAGTGGCCGGCATGTAGTCCCGCTTTAAACCTTATCGAACACCTTTGGAAAAAGTTGGCAAAGATGTCAGAGAATTTGCACTAATTAAGAAACAGCACTACATTCTAGACCTTATAACATCGATGCCACGTTGAATGCTAGCGGTGATAATTGCAAGAGGAGGAAATACTCCGCATTGCATAGAATATTTTTCTCATTGTTTCCAGAGGGATATTTTTGCTTTAATATTTTATTTAACTATATTTATATTTTTGTTTACAAATATTCATAAGACTCCAAAAAAATAAAAGTTATGACGATTGCAAGAATTTACTAAAAAACGAGGCCTGGCCACTTTTTTTTGCCTCCAGTGTGTACTACGCCGTTTCGTATTTATTTTCGTTTAATTGCATTTCTCCGCCTCTCTGGTTTCGAATGACCATAGCTTGTTTTATTTCGTAACAACAATTTTTCTTTTAAATTTTATATATATATAGCAGACATTATAGGAGCTCTTGGGGTGTCAATATTTTTGAAAAAATATTTTTCAAAAACACCAACACTCCTAGGGTTTATATAATCTTGTAGGTGAAATATACCCTCGTAAAAATAAAATTTATTTTTAAAAGTTTATATAAAAAAATATTTTTAAAAGTAAAAAAAAAATATTTTTAAAAGTTCTCAAAAATTAAAGAAATGAATGGCTATTTAATTTTGTATAAATTTTAATTTAACTGATGATTAATTTCCATTTGTCATTCCCTTAGTACAACAATTTATATAAATATTACCAACTGTCAATTACGGGATAAAATGTGTAGAGTCAGAAACATTTTAAGCAAACCAGCAAGTCATAAAATTAAGCACTAACTTACTAAAATGTATACGAAAACGCCTCATAATTTTTTTTCACCAAATACACATACCTAATTTATTTAAACAGCACAGACTAGATTTACCAGTGGTGTAGTTAATAATCTTCACCAAAAACCAAAAACGAAATAGGAAAAAGCGGCGGAGACAGAGAAAATCACTCGTATACATAAAAAGCAAAGAGCACTCCAAACGACAAACGGTAATGACATTATCCTCCGTTGAAAGTATATTCAACAGCATTAAAAAAAAGAAAGAAATCCATAAAACAAAAACAAAGACGGATATTTCTCATGTTTCATGCAAATAAATACACCCTTTTTCTTTTCGTGGAACATTTCTTAACCTTTCTGTCTGGCCCGTTGAACACTAAAATAATACTCCTTAATAAAAAGTTATTAGCGTTATATTCACGAATTAATATACTAGGGACTGTGGTTTTATGAAGATAAATCTAAATAAATGAAGTTGCGAAGAAATTCACAATTTTAATAATAATGAATTATATGTGGATAAGAGTAGCAAAACGAATTAAAAATGCTAATATCCTAGTAATTTTATAATTAGTATTTACCTCATGATTAAAATAAGGAAACTAATCGTGATTGCTATAAAACTAGTCAGGTTTGTTCTAGTTCTGATTTCCTCTAAAATAGGCTTTTTTTATGGCGTTTTCGGCTCATGAAAAATAACGATCCAAAGTCACATGTATTGTTGTGTCAGGTTGTATTTAGATGGGCAGGGGACTAAATAAAAACAGAATTTTTTTCCAGCCAACTGAGAAAGAGATAGTTTCTTGGTTTCCTGACTGATTTAAAAAAAAACTGTTTAAACCTTTGAGAGGTTCGAAATTGTTCCTGTCTCTTTGATTATAAANTTCCATTGTATAACTTCA
This sequence comes from Cimex lectularius, assembly GCF_000648675.2. Lineage (NCBI taxonomy): Eukaryota > Metazoa > Arthropoda > Insecta > Hemiptera > Cimicidae > Cimex > Cimex lectularius. The sequence continues at coordinate 79,792 of NW_019394214.1, forward strand.
CTTTTTTTTATATTTTTTATTGTTATATACTATATTGTTATATATAAAAATATATTTTTTATATTCAATCAAAGTATTTCTACTCACTTAAAGTGTTTGTTTTCTTCGTAAGTGTGCCATTCTTGCCTGTTCTGTTGAGAGTGCCAGTGAGATATTGTTGTTTTATGTTTATATATGTTAGATTTTGAAGGGGTGGGGAAGGCAGTCTGTACAGAAAGACATTTTTTTATAAGGGATCGGAGTAAATCCCAGGCTCTGAGGATGATCTCAATAAAGATCGAAACGTTTGCATGATAAAGAAAATGTTTTTCTAAAACCTAGGTTAGCATCTCATTGACTAACGGTCACTAAACACCACACGTAACATGTATTATTAATTCATATTTATCGTGTGAAAATATTAGGGGAACAAATGTACAAAAAAATTTATCAGCCAATCAGATCAGGGCTAATTTATTAATGCAAAGCTTCGCTTATTTGATTAAAGATTTAAAAACAAAAAAACGAGAGATTTTATGATTCTGGAATAATTCGAAAAACATTTATTGTTAAATGATTAATTAATTATCTTACTGGACAAATACCAATTTTTATAATTTAACCTTTACGACACTACAGTTTAGAGGTAAATGTCATGTCAATGACCCGAAAATATACGTGGTTTTAATAACCTCAGTCATAAAATAAAATAGAAGAAACCAGTAAGTCTCCCTACTTTGTTCCTTTGTTTGTAGTCAGAGCCGTCTTTCTTCCTACATTTCTATTGCTTTTCCACAGTCCTGACATATCTCAGTGTAAGCAGAATGTTTATTCGCTTGTATGAAAAAAAATCAGCAGAGCGAAATGGTCATAAAATATTATTGTTTATTGGATGTACGAAGGTCAGACCGTGGTAGTAAAAAACGTGCAGTTTCAGACCAGCCATCCCATTGAGAATGTATATTTTGAAAAAAAGGACATTTTATGATTGTTAACAAATATATTTATATATTATTTTGATCGAGCGGGTGATAAAAATATTTTTCTTGGTTATCACGTCTCATTTAAGGTGCCTGCAATTAACACCAGTGGGTGTTAATTGCATTATTTTACATTACATGTAAATATAAAAGAAATATTTAAGAACATTTTCAGATGTTTCTCACCAAACGAAAAACTATAATTACAATTTTAAAATATGGACACAACACCACAGTTGACAACTCCCAACCTGCTTTTTGCATTGATCAAAATTACCTTTAATTAATCACCAACGAGTTAATTAAACAATTTTTAAAATAGCATATGTTAAAAGCGTAATTTTCTGAAGCATAAAAAACTGATTAACTTATGATTTTTCCTTCTTAAAGTTGGGTAATAGGTCGTCTCAAAAAAACCACTACCAGTTTTTATCTACTACGATTTATCCGCGTTGTGGATAAAAACTGGTTGTGGTTTTTTTTTGGGATGACCTATTATCCCAACTTCAAGAAGGAAACATCATATGATAAAAAAAACTGATCGAATAAATTAGGTCATCAATGATATAAATTTCTTCAGTTTTCTCACATAATTCACCTATACAGGTTCTATTTTAGAAATTTTCCACATTTACCAATTTTTTCGTGTTAATAAAATATAAATTAAATTTTTATGTTTCTTTCAAAGAAATGAAACAAAAATGTTTGCTAGAATTGGCTTGCATCTTTCGGTTCTTTCTTCATCTCTTACACACTTTCCCTTTCTCTCTGTCCCTCTATACCACTCCCTCTCTCTTTTCTATTACTTTATATTAATCGTATCTCATATTATCTTTATATGTTTTTATATCAACGATCTAAATAAACCAGAAATTTCAATCCGTTCCTACAGGAATGTACCTACCCTGCCTAGAAATTTCAGTTTTTGTTTATTATTTAATATGAGCACTCTTGATTACGGTATGGTCATGAAGAAAATAGCAAATTCAGTTGTTATTGCCAACCTTTCCTCCTATTTTAATGTCAACTTCCGGGCAAAACAATCTTAAATATGTCTCTATATTGACGTATTTATGTATTTTACGGGCGATCTCAAATTTCCTTGACGACTGTAACAAAGTCCTTGGCAACGTTTGAACTGAATCGGTCTTCAAGGAAATTTTAGATCGTCTGTAAAAACCATAAAGATTAAATATTGAAGATTGTTTTGCTCTAATGATGACCTTAAAATAGGTTGAAAGCTTGAAACTAACAACTGAATTTGCTATTTTTTTCATGATCATACCATGATCGAGAGTGTACATGAGTGGTTGATACTTATAATACTGAAAACTGAAACTACAATGTAATATATAAAATTCAACCCTTTTGCCCTTGTATTGAAATAAATATGCCATTAAAATTAATTAAACTTTACATATAAATATAAATGTTCTATCACATAATTATTGGACATACCGCTATCACAGAAAACGTCGGGAAAAATACATTTACCTTCATGGAATGTAAATTTTTTGGAATAATAGTCTAGTTTATCTCTCATTTTTAATTGTTTTTTGAATAAAATTAACTGTCACGTTTTAAGGCTAAAAGGAAAACATTTTATGTAAAAGTACTGACCGGTGGGGGTGGGCGTTAATTCCATCATGTGCGAGTTGACTTGTGCCGACGTAAAACTGTACTTGGTCAGAAAGGAAAGCTTTCTCCCTTTGGGCTTATACAGCTCTTTGATTGCTTCGTTGATCGCCTTGTTGTAGCCCCTGACTCCGAAGAGGGTTTTCGGCAGGATAAGCCCGATTGTGACATTCTTGGTGGACGGAGGTGGCTTGGCGGGGGCGGGGGCCCACACCGCTCCCGCGATCAAAAGGGCCGCAAGAGCACGACCCGCCGTCGTCATCGGCCTCGGATCCACTGATCCACCCTCTCCGGCCCAATGACCATCACCTCCTGGGGGTGAACGGGGAGGCATGCGCCCCCGGAGTACACCGCCCGACTATATATATATCAAATCGAGTCTTACATAAAAACAAATTGCTAGCATGTCTGTCCTGATTCGAGGAGTTACTATTGTAAAAATTAAACAAAATAAAACAATGAAATAGCAAGTTTCATATTTATTCATATAGCATAAATTACGACCCTCGTTTTATTCATTACATTTGTTTAATGTTACTTTATTGACGTTGATATGCAATAATATTACGACTTTATTGGTTAAAATATAGACCATGGGCGGTAAACTACGGCCAGCTTGGTAATATTCTGCTTACATGTATTGATTGCATGGCATTTTGTAATGAAATCAATAAAAAATTTACCATTATGATAAAACATATTATTATCAAATATATATAGTTCGGCAAGATCAAACAGTAATGACGACGTACTTTTAGAGGGTGGGGATAAAAGAGGCAGCCAGAAGGTTTTATGCACCTCCAAATGATTAGATCTACTGTGCTACCCTGTTTTTTACAACTCATTGGCCAGCTTCAGTTTGTTACTGAAAAATCTCCATAGCCTTGCCAGCGTCTCCTTGGTATAGGATCTTGCTTGTGTCTTTTCCTGTCCTAGTTGCAAGATCTGCATCTACCTTCACAAAACCATAAAATACGTTATGCCATCTCCTTCTTTTCCTGCCAATATGTACACAGTGATTATTCTGCTTGTATTCCTATGCGATGTATGTGTTTGCTTAGGTGGAAGTGCCCTGTCAAAAGTCCAAGCAGAATCCTGGTTATGTTGTGGTTGCCTTCCTGTGATTCTTTTGTAAGAATGGCCCAAGTTGTGGATAGTATTGTTCGAGGATCCATTTTGAGATGTTTCCTCTTTTGTAGCAAGATGCTAGGCCAAAGTAGAGTTCCGCACCTAAAGAGTCCATGCTGGCTCCCTCTTTGGTAAACATGTCAACTTTTTCGTTGCCTGTATCCCTTGCAGATCAAGGGCCTATACCAAGGTCAAGCCATTGGTATGGCTGGCCTCCGCCAGGGCCTACATGAAACTAAGACTTCACCTCGCCTGAGGCTAGGGCTTTTAGTGCTGCCTAAAGTCAGAGAAGATGGCTATCTTCGGGGAATGCATTCGTACTACAGGCGCCGGGTACAATCGCTATAATTTCTTAGTGGACAACGCAAGCATATTGACCTAGGTTTAACGTCAGTTCGGTCTTTGGATTCATCCCTAAGACTTCAGCTCCCGTTCCTTTGCCGGCTTTGGAGCTGTCAATCTATCGTACATTTGTCCGCACTACTTTTCTTAATATATTATGCGCTTTATAATTATTACCTTTAAGTGTCAATATAATAATATAATAATAATAATATACATGTTTATTGATAAAGATATTTACAAAATGAAACAATTTATCTCAACGATTTTTTGCTTAGATACTAATCCATCAGTAGAGTTGCAATACATTTTTGTTCGATTGTATGCAAACTAAAAGGTTATATGAACTCTTAGGGTGACGGTGTTTTGAAAAAATCCGTAAGTTATATACAAACTTTTTTTAAATGAAAAGTCGCTGGATATACAGTTGGGCCAGACCGAACGGTATTGATGGCTTAGCCTAGACTAAACGCCGTACTTTTTTGGACACTAAAAAAAATAAATTATGGGTTTTACATTTATCAGTTTTAAGTGTCAATATAATACTATAATAACAAAATAATAATAATGATGTATAATTAATAAACATGTACAAAATAAAACAAACTACATCACCGACAGCATTTTTCGTCTGGTTATCCGTCATCGTATATACCATTCCGTCATCAGAGTTGCAATACATTTTTACAAGGGTATTTCAACTACGAACCTCAGGTTGTAAGTTATATACTTACATTTTTTTGAAATTTTTTTTTCATATAAATTATGCTCTTTATATTCATCAGATTTATTTATCAATATAATAATAATAATATACACGTTTATTAATAAAAATATTTACACAATAAAACAATATACCTCAATGCCAGGATTTTTTGCTTGGATCAGCAGAGTTGCAACGTATACATTACATTTTTTACACTGTATTTCAACTACGAGGTCATATGAACGCTCAAGGTGCCGGTGTTTTTGAAAAAAATTTAAGTTAGATAAATACATTTTTTAAATGAAAAATTTGAAAAAAAGGAACGATATTGACGGTTTAGCCTGAAATAAGCACCGTACTTTTGTACGCACTATTTCTTTTCAATAACAAAATATTGATACACCACATTCTCAATCCTATTTGGACTTTGAATTTCAAGCTCTGAGGGCGAATCAAGCTTAGCAAATACCAACGAAGGAAAAGATTCCAATCAAAAGTCATGAAAAATTGTTATCCTTCATTTTCAAGTATCAAATCTTACCCTACACCTTAATATGCCATTTGTATCAAAAGTAGCGAAAGCCTATTTCCATGCGTCGGTGAGTCAGCTCTGCTTTACTATCATCCTAGATAATCCTCCCCGTTGACTAAACATCGATCGCCACTTTATGCCCCACGTCAAAGAAAAATAGGAAAGTGAAGTGTTTTTTTTCCCTAGGAGGTTTACCACTTAGTTAGCTTCCTCATATGTTGTTAATGACAGTTGATCTTACAGCAATTTTAGTGTTTTAATTTGTTTTACAGATTCTTACAGATACAAATTGAGAAATCTAAAAAGCAAGCCAGTTTGCGAGCCCTTACATTTGAGAAAAATAATATTAATATTAATTTTTTCCTATTAAGTATGACGAATGCGTACAATAAAGAGCATAAACATTTTAAAACGGTAAATGTATAGTTATATATTAGAAAACACTCAAACATTATAAAGATAAATAATTTGTATCTTTATTAAAGACTAATAACCCCTTCCTGAGTAAGTTTTTTTTAGTAAGGACGTCATATAAAGAGTTCTGAAGATTTAATTTTTTGCTCTTTGGGATATAATTATATTTTCTTTTCTTCATTGATTTAAATTATTTTTAAAACTTCCGTGGAACAAAAAAATGGATGAAATAATGAAAGGAAAAGATGGAATTATATCGCAACTCGAGAAATTTAACAATAAAAATTGTAAAAGGTAAATATATTTTATCAAAATCTTACCCAATTATCAAAATTTCTCTGTACGATATTTGTTTACCGAGTTGGTTTAATTTATGAAAACCAACATATTGTAAATGAAATTCCCAAAAAATTGTTATTTCTCTATTAAGGACACACTGAAAAATTATCTTCAAAATTTGAAGTTTTGAACACTATTGAAGTTCTCGAACAGTAATTTTTAGTTTTTCAAAATGAAATTATATGATAATAATCAGTCATAAATAAGATAAACAAAGATTTTATTATTTCGGACAAATCTAGGTTACAGTTTCGGCATAAGTGAAGAGATATTAAAGACCAGCTAAATCCGGGACTGGAAAATTTTTTCTATTTATTGACCGACCATTTCATTATTGTATAAAAGCAATTCAATCAGTCCCACATTTAACCACCTCCACCAAAACCTGACAACTTGAACGGAATGACCAAATCAGTTTTGAAACTATAAGGTTGAGAGACAGCTAATTTCAAGATAGTGTAGCGAGAAGAAAAAAACTTTTCTTAGCTTTACAAAATAAACACAGGCTTTTCCGAAAGTACAAATATATATAATGACAATTGCTTCTGGGCCAAAGACTCAGATGAAAGTTTTTTTCTTTCTGTCTCACAGATTAGACAACTAGATAATGAAAGAACGTTCAATAAATTATTAAAAGTTGTAATATTAATAATTATATATGCAAAAGATTGTTTTACCATTCTGAAATTGACCATTTACAAAAAATTCAAAATAAGTTTGCCGTCCTCTAGTATAGATTGACTGACAACAAACAAGAAGATGTATATTTTTTGAAGGACGGTTTAATTAAAGGAGTTTGATAAAATCTAGGCAATTTATATTGTATTTCCAGTTTTGTATGTTAACGCGATCAAATTAACCTTAAGGTAGTGAAATTTAATGGCCTTAATATTCCTAGTCTTTTGGTTGAGCAACAGCCTTGACATATAATATCTAAAAGAAATTAATGAAACCTGTGTGTGGTGATTAGTGACCATTAGTCGATAATTATTCAGAAATCGTGAGATGCGGTCTGGTGTGATGTAGGTTTCAGAAAAACATTTTTTTTATCGTGCCAACGTTTCGATCTTTATTGAGATCATCTTCAGGGCCTAGGATTTACAAACATTGTTTAAATGTAACTTATGTTTGTAAATCCTAGCCTCTGAAGATGATCTCAATAAAGATCGAAACGTTGGCACGATAAAGAAAATGTTTTTCTGAAACCTACATCACACCAGATCGCATCTCACGATTTTTGAATAATTAATGAAACCAATGACTAGAGGTACTAGAAAATACTGAAGAAAAATGAAATGAGGAACATACAAATAACTGCAAAAATAAGCGAACAGATTCAAAAATAACAAGAATAAAATAAACCAATGATTTGAGTTAAAACAAACATGAAAAGTTGCAACAAGAGCCTAAATTGAATGGAGGACACCATGTATTATCACTGATTATAAGTAAAAATAACTGCAAACAAGAAAAACTAACAAAGATCAAATAGCCATTCTGCGTTAAAAGCACGTACAATTATCCCAACCAAACTAGAGTCAAAAACCTCCAAAAACTGGCAAAAGATAGTAAGGTTTGTTCCATTACGCAACTACAAACCAGTTGCCAACTAAGCCGTGATTTATGACTGTGTATGTCCAAACATTGACCGATCATAGATTGTTACATTTGATGGAACATTTTTTTCCAATATCGGACTATTCGGATAGGAAACATCAAAATATTTGAAATGAGAAATGGAGTTATTATAGATATATATTTGCGCATTGCGTCTATTATTTTGTAATGGATTGGGATTACAAGAGATAAACGGTGAAATCCGGGTCTATCTTAGGTATGTTAAATTAGGTGCTCAAAATTGGAACAATTTAAAAATAGTTTGGAGCCCTAATAACGAATTTCAAGTCGATAGGAACACATGAAGTTTCACCATCACTTATTAGTTTTATTCAAAATTATTAAAAATGATATAGAATGTTACTTCCTAAAAGAATTTATCCATTTTCTGCTCCTTCCATAATAATTTTTTATATATTAAATATCGTTCAACTAAATATAGAGAACTCTTTATGAAATAAAGAAAATGAACAATAAATTCCATCAACTGAATTTTTTCTCATCATTTATGATTTTGTTAAACAACATCACTTGGGTAATTTTTTAAATGCGTGGTTTTTATTACAAAAATTATTTTAGAGATAGAAAAATACATTTTTATTGATAAAATTTAAAAATGTTAGTTTTTTCAAATAAATTAATGTTTATTTTCTATTTTATGAAGTTGTTATATTGTTTCATTTTACACATTTATCAACAAATATGTGTAAATGAAAAATACATAAATAAATAATTTTATTTTATATTTTATTTTGGTATTTGTTCAATAAATAAATATATATGTGCATATTCCTATTTTATTCCAAATATAATTCCGGCCTATAGTGGAGTAACAATTTACGATTTCAAAAAGCAAAAGATACGCCTGTCCATGTCTCTGACTGGCAATTCCTAGTAAAATCCTGGGTCTGTTTTGTCGGTTTAAAACCAGTCACATAACTGTCTGAAAACGGCCGATTGACAGTTTGATTTGGTTTTGGAACGTGAGGGAATGCCAAAACACGAATGCGTATGTGCCCGGCAGTTTGCTGATGGTTTGGCGCGTGATGGAAAAAAACCTATAGTTTAACAATATCATGGGTGCCACAAGGATAATTTCAGGTCATGAGGAAGCATATATATAAGACTACTTTTTATGACTAGATTACTAAATTCTTCGAAAACTAACCCGCTCAACCCTTTGAAGTCAGGCTTCAAAAGAATTCTGCACTAAACAAAAACAGGATTGGTTAGATTAATATGCCTGAAATGGTGTGGTTTAGTCACTGGACTGACTTTTGGTGCGATTGGACATTGTAATCTGGAAGTTCAGGACAAAAAGTACAAGAAGCTCTCTGGTCTAATCCATCATATTACACTTTTCAGCCGTCAAAATACCAGAATTTTCACTGTTTTTTTTTTTTTCAAAGGATCCCAAGAAGTGGAGGAGTTTCCTCCTGAGCACTGCAGCTGTAGAGCTTATTGTACTTTATCCCTGGCTCCATTTTTGTGAATTTGAGCCCCCGGTGTGCCGGTGTTCTTCCATCGAAGAAACTCATTTTTGAAGGGGGTTGGGACCAAATTCAAGGTCGCTGAGATCTGATCCCGCTTGATTGCCGTGTCAATTTCTTTCAATTGCGGCCACCGGGACCCTTAGGCGTCAGAAAAGTCCAGAGGCGATGGTGGGGATCGAACCCACGACGACGGGATCTACCAGACGAGAGTTAACCACCTGGCTACCGCGGCTCCTTATTGTCACAGTTAAAACGGAATTTTATATATGTAAATTGAAAGAGAGTAATGAGAAATAGATATTAGTAATTTAGCTCACAATAAAATGCCATGCATTCCTTGAAAATTCAAATAAAGGAAGATTTTTGAAAATAAATGTTAATTGCTACAAAAACGACCAAAGTGAGTTTTATTCAAGGATTTTTTTTTTCAGAAGTTCATTATGTTGTGTCTTAATTCTACTTATGAACTAAGTTTCGCTAATGCGAAAACCGTTGTTTTGATTAAGAAATAAAGTTTGGTTACTCAACCGTACTTACATCGTCCTGACCTCGCCCCTTCATCCATTATAAATACTTTTTTGATTAAGGTTGCAATCAATTAACAATCTAATTCTGCTTACCTATGACAATATTTTAATTGCAATACTTATCTATTTACCAAATTTGGAAAAGAATTTTTATAAACTCGTTTTCTCGGCCCTCCTCGTGCTATCAGATGGAAACAATTTATATTTTCCGGTCAGTGTCATATTCACGTAATATTTATTGAAACATTGTGGGTTTAAAGGTCAAATATAATCACCTGCAGGGCATGTTCACGGATCTCTGGTATATCGATATTCCTTGGGGAAAGGTTAACGGAGTAACCTACACTAGTCCTCTTTGTTTACATTTACGTTGCAAATTTTGTTTGTGATATTAATTTTTAAAAAGTGATATTTATTTATTTATCATAAAACATTATGCTATGTAAAAAAATAACTATAAAAAGAGACAAAAATGTTTTATACATGTTCATAAGAGAAAATAAATTGAAAGTGGATCGAAGTCTCGATAGCTCAAGTGGTTAGAGCAGCGTATTTAGCCGAAGGTTGTGGGTTCGAATCCCGCTCGTGACACTGACTTTTTTATCTTTACCAAAGTCTTCATTAATTGAAAAAGAATTTATTTGGTCAATCGGACCACGAAACCTAATAGATGTAATAAATTTAAATATTGGGGTCGGGGGACCGCGGTAGCCGAGTGGTTAGCATGAGAGACTCTCACGCCGCGGTCGTGGGTTCGATTCCCACCGTCGCCTCTGGCCCTTTTTTCCCGATAACCCCCAATTTGAACAACATATATAAGAGATTCGTCATGGCTAATATGCAAAGATCATAAGGCCAAAAAAAAAAATAATAATAATATTGGCAGAAAATATAGCCCTGAGGAAGGTGAAATAAAACACCGAAAGTGCGGCATCATTTCAACAGAGAACCATACATTGGACCACATCCCCGAACCCACCAAATATATTGTACATCTTTATCGCTAAAACTGCTTTTCTACAATTAAACATATTAAAAGGGTTAAACAGGGAAAAATGCATGAATAATTACTTTAGAAAAACTTTAGATGTATTGTGTGTTATTTAGCGACCGTTTTTTCAATTGGTTTTCAATTTTGTTATTGAAGTAGTGAGGAGCGATCAGGAATGAAATAAACTGCCAAAAAATGAATAGGAATATTGGTAACTTATTCTTATTCTATTAATTTTAATTAAATTAATCAATATATTCTTGGTAGTATATAGTATGATATATTGGTCGTAGATAAAGTTAAATACAACAAACTAAAAACAAAAAAAATGTTAATCCTTATTAATCAAGGTTTTTTAGTTGAGATAAAAAAGTCAGTGTCACGAGCGGGTTTCGAACCCACGATCTTCGGCTTGATACGCCGCTGCTCTGCCACTTGAGCTATCGTGACCTTGATGCACTCGGACACTAACTTCCCATCTCAACCCCACTTTTTGAATTTTCCCTAATTTTTGCCATTTTTCAACTTTTTTATCTCAACTAAAAACCTTAATTAATTGAAAGATCTTAATTGGTCAAGCGGACCACGAAACTAGTGAGGTTAATCGTAATTTTTAATAGCGGATTTATTTGAGAAGAGTAAACATGAAGGTTACTCATTTTGTAAAAAAATACGTTTTCTATTATTGTTTTTTTTTCATTCTAATCCAGTTGTGTTCTCATTAAACATGGAAAGATATCATATTGTACCAGAAGTTCATAAAATTACTTTGAGAATGAGTCATCGAGGTCACCGGCAAGTCGAGAAACTGGAAGTTCGAATAGGAGACCTTTAGTGGATCTCAGCCCATTACGGCGGTAAGGGAGGACAAAAATATTGCCATTGCTGCAAGATTGAACCCTTTTCATCGTGCCTACCAGATGTTTTGGCGAGACCTTTATCAACACAAAAGATCCGTAATCGTTTTTGGGAAGTTAGCCTCTATTTAGACGACCTGCTGCAAAAGCCCGCCATCAGCAACTCAGGATAATACGGTACAGCGAGCGCCTAACAGAGAACACCAATTGGAATGCTTTTATGTGTACTGATGAGTCACTTGTTTCTGTCTGTATAGTGATAGCAGAAGCAGAAGAGTCTCCGAGAGCACTCCATTGTGGGATGCGCACAATGCCCAAGATCGTGCTCCCTTCATTGCAATTTGGATGAGGCCGTGTAATGTTCTGGGCTGGGATTTACACTGGTGTACAAACTGAACTCCACATTGTTGAACGTAACCTCACTGCAGTCCGTTATGTCCGAGAAATTGTCGAGCAAAAATTCCACAAACCAGGGATTTCGTTAGAAGGAATTTTCGATTTCTGAATGGCAATTCACCAATGTCTAGAAAATCTGGGAATTCTGCCCCTTCCCACATTGTTTGCATACGTCAATCCTATTGAGCACGTTGCAGAGAATGCAAAGAAGAAGGTTGCTGACAACAACAGAGTGCAGTGTTGCAACATTATGGAGTGAAATTCGTTATGAAATTACTGACAACTTTATTAACAGTATCCCTAACTGGTGCACACAGGTTTTAGTTAACAGAAGACATTATGGTATGGTATGGTGGAAGGGATACTGGGAAGCGGGGCTTGTATTCCCCAGGCACTGCAGCCTTCTGGCTTATTGTACCTTCCCAGTTCCCTAGTTTAGTCAATAGACTCAATCCTTCTTCTCAGAAGCATCAAGTCATTGACTGTTATTGCTGCAATTTGGTTCCCTGTGTCTTTTTCGTACGCTAGGTTAAACCTCCATTGAGCTGTTGCTTCGCATTCGAAGATGATATGAGTGGCTGTTTCCTCCTCCTCATTACATAATCTGCAAATGGGGTCATCGCTGTATATACCCATGTTGTGTAGATGTTTTCTCAGATACCAGTGACCGGTTAGTAGTCCCACCACTCCTCTGAGTTTTGCCCTCTCCAATTGCAGCAGTGTTTTTGCCAATTTTGGTGAGGGTTGTTTCAGCATAAGTTTACTATGTCTAGCACCGCTAGAGTTTATCCACTTCTCTCTTTGTTTTGTTTGGATCCATTCTGCGATGGAGGAATCTATGTTTGTTTTTGTTATCCCAAGGATAGGTTCGGGGCCTATGTATGGTCTTGCAGATCCTCTTCTGGCCAGTTTGTCCGCCTCTTCGTTACCCAGAATTCCCCTGTGCCCTGGCACCCAAGATATCATCAGGTTGTTGTGTTCTCCCAGGTTTTGGAGATTTTGGATACATTCACTGACTAGTTTTGATGTGATTTTTTTACATGCCAATGCTTTAATAGCTGCTTGACTGTCTGATCTTATGAGGATTTTTTGTCAGTGTAACCTCTTTTAAGATTTTCCAGGACAAAACGTTGATGGCATGTATTTCTGCTTGAAAGACCGCAGTATACTTCCCTAACGAGTTTGACTGCACATGTTTTGGGCTACAGAATCCACTCGGACACTAACGTCCCATCACAACGAGCGGAGGTGACACTGACTTTTTTATCTCAACCTAAAAGCCTTAATTAATTGAAAGATATTAATTGGTCAAGCGGACCACGAGACTAGTGAATTTAATAAGTTTAAATGAAGTATACCTTCACTGAAGCTCTCCGTGGCCATTTAACTTGTCGCCGAGAATTAAATAGATTACACGACATTTGAAAGATGGCAAAAAGGAGAGAAAATTCAAAAGGTGGGATATATATGGGAATTTAGTGTCCTAGTGGATCGAGGTCACGATAGCTCAAGTGGTAGAGCAGCGGCGTATCTAGCCGAAGATCGTGGGTTCGAATACCGGTCGTGCCGTTGAATTTTTTATCTCAACCAAAAACCTTAATTCTGCAACACTTTTTAAGGGAAGGAAGTCGGTATAGAAAAGCCATTTTTGAAAAGAGCCGACGAAGGGAAAAATGTGTTGGTAATGGTTCGGCCAGATTATCCTTTCAGGATTATATAGAAAGGTTTAAATAGGAAAAGTACATCCTTCCCCACCCCTTCAAAATCCAACGTAAATAAACACAAAATAGCAAAATCTCACAGGCACTCTCGACACGACACGCAAGAATGGCAGAATTAAACAGAAGACAAACACTTTGAGTGAATAGAAATACTTTTTTCTCCAGGAACAGACGGGATATACCCAGAACTACTACAAAAGTGAAAAACTATACTAATCCCCCTACTTGTAAAAATATACAGAAGCTGCCTAGCAATGGGATACATCCAAACATTGGAGAACTGTAAAAGTAGTTTTCATTCCTAAAGCTGCTCCGAACAACTAGACAGATGCAAAATCGTATAGACCGATTAGTCTAACAAACTTTCTACTCAAGACACATGAAAGGCTGGTTGAAAAACATGTAAGGGACAGCTCTTTACAAGAAAAACCCCTTCATAAACATCAACATGCCTATCAGAAAGGAAAATCGTGTGAATCAGCACTACATCAACTAACGATACAGATAGAGGATTCACTGAACAACCAAGAAACAGCATTAGGAACCTTCTTGGACATCGAAGGAGCATTTGACAACACTCCTTTCGAAGCAATGGTTACATCACTCAAGCAGCGAGGAACAGACGAAACCTGCTGTAGATGGATAGAATCAATGCTAAAAAGCAGGAAAGTGCAGGTCTCCATGTTCCACGAAAAAGTAGAAGCAGTGGTGGCGAGGGGGTGTCCACAGGGAGGAATACTCTCGCCTCTGCTGTGGAATGTGGTAGCGGACAGCCTCATATGCGAACTAAATGAAAGAGGAATTTATACCCAAGGCTATGCAGATGACATTGTCATACTAGTCAGGGGAAAATTCAACTCAACATTAAAAGAGCTCACCCAAAGAGCACTAAACCTGGTGGAACAATNGCAGATTATGTAATGAGGAGGAGGAAACAGCCACTCATATCATCTTCGAATGCGAAGCAACAGCTCAATGGAGGTTTAACCTAACGTACGAAAAAGACTCAGGGAACCTAATTGCAGCAATAGCAGTCAATGATATGATACTTCTGAGAAGAAGGATTGAGTCTATTGACTAAACTAGGGAACTGGGAAGGTACAATAAGCCAGAAGGCTGCAGTGCCTGGAGAGTACAAGCCCGCTTCCCAGCATCCCTTCCACCATACCGTACCAATACTTTGTTGGAATATAAAAAATATATTTTGCATTGTATAAATTCACTGTTCCACATCCAAAATGTAATTGTTATATGTAAACAATGTTTGTAAATCCCAGGCCCTGAAGATGATCTCAATGAAGATCGAAACGTTGGCACGATAAAAAAAATGTTTTTCTGAAACCTACATCACACCAGACCGCATCTCACGATTTCTAAATAAATATCGATTAACGGTCACTAATCACCACACATTTCATTCAAGACTGAACAAGATATCAGTGTAAAGGAGTGTTGCCACTGGGCAATTTATCCTACAATAGCCTCAAATGATAAATTCAACATATATGAACATATTTACTTAATAAAAAAGTTAAATAAATATGATAAATAAATATGGAGTACAATTAAAGTTGGGTTGTAAATGTAAAATAAATGTATTTAAAGGGAGAAAAAACGATTAGTCGAAGGTTCTGCGTCCTCGAAATATCAGCCGTTTTACAAGTTCCGTGATTTTTTAATATTTATTTTACTCACAACGAGTTGTTCGCAAGTATTCCAACTATGCAAACAAGGCTAATATTAGCACCGCGGACGCCTGGATCTGGCAGGGTGGGGTGGCATAATCGATGAAATTTTTTCAAGTGATGTTCCCGGTCATGGTATGTGAAGGCCTGGAATAGATTCTATTCAATTTGATAGAAATCAAACACCATAGATTCAATGGTTGTTAATTATTAATTCTTCTGACACGCGTGTTCATCCGTATAGTATACATCTTGGAAAATTATTCTCCAAAAAGTTTCAACCACCTGTAAACTCTTGAATCTCTAAGCCTTACATTTGGAATATTTCGGCGAGTCTTAATTTTATTTGGATACCTACGTTTTGAAATTTTAACAAGCACTCTCTTCAGCTATTTGATAGCATTCTATAGCTACCTATTCTATAGATAGCATTTAAGAGCAAAACATTAGAAACGTCATTTAATAAACTGTTCTCTTTTCAAAAGCTTTAGAACAATTCGTCGACGAAGACACTTAGTGAAATTTCAAAACATACAAAATGAAACGTAAAAGAGCTGACAAGAGCTTTATGTACTAAACTACCAATATTCCCTATCTTTCATAGATAAGGGTTCAACAAGGCAAATTATTATTAGTTTAATTAGTTTTATACGCCATGATAATATTTCTTATTCCACAGTACAACACCAACAAAATGTACTTAAATGATGAATTAATTATTGAGTCTATGTAGGGTGAATAAGGGTAGCAAAAGAGCCCAAAAAGACATAGAAAAAGACAAGAGAGGTTTTGAGAGAAAGAGAAAAATATAGAGAGAGTATGTGAACAAAAGTGAAGAAGAGAGAGAGAGCATGAAATTCAGAAATAGAAGAGAGAGAGGGAGATATAGAGGGAGGGAGTGAAGGAGAGAGGGAGTGAGAGGGAGAGAGGAAGAGAGAGAGGGAGAGAGAGAGGGAGGGAGAGAGGGAGAGAGGGAGGGAGCGAGAGAGGGAGGGAGAGAGAGAGGGAGGGAGGGAGAGAGAGAGAGAGAGAGAGAGAGAGAGAGCGAGAGAGAGAGAGAGAGTGAGAGAGAAACAAAACAACATATTGAAAAATTGAGAGTAAAGAATTTTTTTACGAGGGTTCGCAACAGCAGAGATTGTATCAACCCCCGGGGTGACGGTGTTTTTGAAAACAAGCCCAATTATAGTATGTCGGGTTCGAATGCAGGGCCGCTGGATTCGAACCCAGGACCTTCACCTTACAGTTATGAGCTCCGTGTCTACGCCTAAACCGCTGCGGCCACCACTGCCCCCAATTTCTTTCTTGATTCAAAATAAACAAGTTTTAATCTTTGAACTTAGACACTGTTATTATCCGAAGAAGCAAGTAAACAACCAGAAATAAGATAATTATCAAAATGATAAATTGTTGTTTCGCAACACCTCCACTTTTAATCTAACGTTTATGTAGATATGATTCTTGTATCCCCTGTCTTCCCCCTACTCTCGCAGACTATAATTTGGAAGTTTTGTACAATCAAATTTAAGTGTCATTTATCCTAGTACACTTCTAATTCTGAAATCATGAGTCGCAGAGTTGTAGAGGACATCATTGTGACATTTTTATGCATTATTACCTATTTATTAATTTAATAAATACTACCTCGCATAATACTCACGTCGTTCAGGGTGGTTGATAACAGTACTTAACTGAATCCTTGGACGATTCGCATTGTACAACGATATTACAATACATATTTCGGACGAATTCAAAAATTTTTCTCCTAAATAATAAAATAGAGGTAGAAATGTGTCTCTTTCCAACTTCCCAATGAAAATATGTCCTACTTCTTACTAAATGTTCAGTGCTCACGGCAGGTTCTACTTTATAGGAAATCGTTTAAAAATAATATTAAGAAATGCAATTATTTTATTTTGAGATGTTACTTTCATATTTATCATGCAATGAGCCGATATAAAACGTATACAAAATACATGGTCAATTTTCAGGCATTTTCCTTGACACAGAACGACAGTTATAATTTAAATGTGATAAATTTAATTGAAACGTTCGTTTCAAAGGAGCCTTGCAGTCCGCCCATCAGATTCGTAGACCGTGGGATATTTCTCCGCGCGTCGGTTTTTCGATGTGTTAATTTAATTTATTGTTGCATATGGATGAAATGTTATTTTGGAAATGTGTAGTGATTAGTGACAGTTAGTCGATGATTATTCGGAAATCGTGAGGTGCGGTCTGGTGTGTCGTAAGTTTTAAAAAAACCTTTTATTTATCGTGCCAACGTTTCGATCTTTATAGAGATCACCTTCAGGGCCTGGGATTTACAAACATTGTTTAAATTTAACAAATACATGTAGGAAAAAATTGAATTTATCCAATGCAAAAAATATATTTTTTTATTAAATTCACTATTTTTGTGGTCAACTTGATCAATTAATACTTTACAATTAATTAAGGTTTTTAGTTGAGATGAAAAAAGTTAATGGCACGAGAGGGATTCGAACCCACGACCTTCGGCTTGATACGCCGCTGCTCTACCACCTGAGCTATCGTGACCTCGATCCACTCGGACATCAACTCCCCATCGCAACCCCACCTTATGCACCTTATGAGTTTTCCCTCCTTTTGCCATTTTTCAGTTCGAATCCCTCTCGTGCCATTAACTTTTCTCATCTCAACTAAAAACCTTAATTAATTTTGATATATTTTTATATTCAATCAAAGTATTTCTACTCACTCAAAGTGTTTGTTTTCTGTTTTTGCGTGTCGTGTTGAGAGTGCCAGTGAAATATTGCTGTTTTATGTTTATTATACGTTGGATTTCGAAGGTAGGCATTATAGAAAGATATTTTTGTATATATTTGTATAGTCGGAGTAAATCCCAGGAACTGAATATGATTTCAATAAAGATCGAAACGTTAATACGATAAAGAAAATGTTTTTCTGAAACCTACATCACACCAGACCGCATCTCACGATTTCCGAATAGTTATTTTAGACTTTTATCAACATATTATCTCATATAAACATTTATGAATTTAGACCTATTTATTATTTTTCTGCGCTTGGGATTGCTATGTATCTTCCAGTTATCAATCTGTTTGCACACGTTTTAAAATATAACCATTTATTTGACTATCCTTTTTAAAAAGATTGTTCCTACTCACAGTAAGTATAATAAAGATTTGAAAGTACTTGTTTATTAACTGATTTGAAGTAAATGGAGGTAATATTAATGATTGTGTTATAATCCATATAGAAACAAGTACTTTTAAATCTTTATTATACTTACCGTGAGTAGGAATTATATTTTTAAAAAACACCGCACTCACCCCACCATTCATCATTTGAGTATGTCTAGAAAATTATTATCTTAATTCGTCCCGAAGAAACATTTCAGAAAAACACCCTAGGAAAATATTAAAATAAATTCGTCATTTTATACTTTAATTAGGCATAGTTTTCCAAGATGTTTCAGGAAATTATCGCAATTATTTTATATTATCGGCAAGGGTAACGATCCTCGTTTATTAAAACGTGATCAGTTTTAACTTAACTTTTAACAAAGTGCTTTGAGGAATCTTTGCGTAATTTACAATACCCTTAATGTCAATTCTCGGCACAGTTTTTCCTGAAGGATTTTTAGGTACGCAAGTCATAAAGACTAAACGGGATAAAAAATATCGCTCAGAACTGTCAAATTTATTTAATTGTTTAAAAATAATTAAAATGACAATTCATTTGTTATACAATTTATATCGTTGTATATATTTATATAGTCAATAGTATTTATTCATTTGCATTCCGTTTACTCTGGAATTCCTCAGCTTTCGTGAAAGGCTGGAGAAAACGTGAAGGATCGTCTCCGCCCGGGATCGATATGGGATGCTGACCCAGTTAGCTTCAAAGGAAAATCGTCCGGTTTTCTACATACAACGAATTGTTAAAAAACCAAAAATTTCCAATAAATGACACACAATAGACTACAGACTAAGGTAATAAAATAATCGTGTTCCTCCAGGAGAAATTAAAATACAAAAAAAGCGAAAGAATGAAAAAGTTAAATTAGTTATTATATGAGTGTTACAACTAACTGGCGGGGGCGTCGGTGGTCGCAACGGTTTAAGCGTTGACACGGCGCTCATCACTGTAAGGCAAAGGTCCCGGGTTCGAATCCAGCGGCCGAATCCGGCTGCAATCGAACCCGACATACTTACAAATAGGCTTTTTTTTCAAAAACACCGGCACCCCGAGGGTTGATATAACCTAAAAAAAACTGGCAAACGGTTGGCAATTGTTTTCTACAGTGATAATTTCTCATTGCCTGGGATAAAGACGAAAATAATTATTTTTACAAAAATCTTTTTCATGCAAGAAATATCAAACATTTACATTATCTATTATATCAAAATAGCATTTATATAACAATATTTTTTAAATTAATTAAAAATGTTTTCTGCTGGTTGCTAAAAGCGCAAACCGGTCTTAACCGTGATTTTGATCTCTAGCCTTAGTTAGTTTGGCATTCCTCTATCTCTAGAGATTGGTCGGGGTGATTTTTGTCAATTCTTTTTTATAGGGTCGTGAAGTGTACGTTCCGAGTATCAGCGTTAAACTTGTCGGTGCTTTTGATGAAATAACTATGGGGCTTTTTATTTCGCGGTTCTTCTTCATACATGAAGTCGGACAAATTGGAAAATCAGTAACAAAAGTCAGTGTCACGACCGGGATTCGAACCCACGATCTTCGGCTAGATACGCCGCTGCTCTACCACTTGAGCTATCGTGACCTGTGGTGTGAGGAGAAGAACAATTCAGGTGGAAATGATATGGTGCACAGATGGTTCCAAAACAAATGAAGAAATGAAAACAGGCTTTTCAGTACTGGCACAAGACGTGAGCAATCAAACTCATTAGATTGTCATCCGAGTTTGTTGCACGAGTTCATTAGTCTGCTGATTTTCTGATTTGTCAGATTTTATGTATGAAGAACAACCGCGAAATAAAAAGCCCCATAGTTATTTCATCAAAAGCACCGGCTAACACACGGAACCACCTCATAAAAAAGAGTTGACAAAAATCACCCAGACCAATCTCTGGAGATGGAGAAATGCCAAACTAACTAAGTCTAGTGATCAAAATCACGGTTAAGACCGGTTTGCGCTTTTAGAAACAGAAAAAACATTTTCATTAATTTCTTAAAAGGGTTTAAAAATATCGTTATATAAATGCTATTTTGATATAACAGATTATGTAAATGTTTGATATTTTATTATGTGACCTGTGGTATGAGGTCACGATAGCTCAAGTGGTAGAGCAGCTCCGTATCTAGCCGAAGATTGTGGGTTCGAATCCCGCTCGTGACACTGACTTTTTTATATCAACTAAAAACCTTAAGTAACATATAACCTTCTCTCTTTCTATCATTCTGTCAATCTCCCTGGCTCTCTCACCTTCTGTTTCTCACTTTCCTTTTCTCTTTCTTCCTGTTTCTATCACACTTGTCCCCTTTTTCTTTTTCTCTCTGTATTCCTCTGTGTAAATTGTTAAATTACATAAAAATAGGAAGGATGTGAAAACAGTACGATTTAATTTAACCGATATTTGAGTAACAAATTTATTTATTTGGGTTTTTAACAATCAATTCTAGAGCGGTCAATAATAATAATTCCTTACTTAAAATTAATTTGAAGGGATATTCTCTGGCTAAATATTAGCTCAGTCGGATTGCTTAATGAGCACCGGGTATCGATCAGAGGATAAGAATAATTGAACAGGATTAAAACCCTTTGATCTGTGTGCTAAATTATAAACGTCTGGGGTGAGATTGGAAAAGTAGGGGTCAGTTGATTCCGGCATCCCTTTCGATGCGGCAGCACCAGACGGGCTGTAGCGTTTCAGGCCTGGGTCCGCTAGAATTCGCCGTTTTGGATTTCCCCTGGGGTGGTTTTCGACGCCTGAAAATTCAATTTCTTAATTTCCTTAAGATACTGTTCCGAAATTTCTATTTAATTATGAATTACCTGAACGCTCCACTTAAAAAATGTAGTTATTATTGCTGTGAAATGAAAAAAAAATCTAGAAATATGGAATTTTAAAAAAATGTAGAGGCACATACGAAGTTAAATTTTGGCGTTCTTTCACGCTCAAATCCTAAACTCAGTTAGTCGTCCATTCCATCTCATTTTCAAACCAGATTTTGTGACTGATGTTGGACCGCCAAAACAGTAGGAGGGTTTTACTAGTGACTGGCAGTCAGAGACTGGCTCAGATGCGCTGTCTCTCTTGTCAAATCGCAACTGCTTACTTAAGTAAAGACCAATTTATATGTGAAATAAAATATAAATATGCACATATATATGTATTTTTTTAACAAATACCCAAGTAAAAGAAAGTTAAAAAAACATTTAGTCATGCATTTTTTAAATCATTTATTTAGAAGAAGAAGAATAAATATATCACAATTAATTAAGGTTTATAGTTGAGATAAAAAAGTCAATGGCACGAGCGGGATTCGAACCTACGATGTTCGGCTAGATAGGCCGCTGCTCTGCCACTTGAACTATCGTGACCTCGATCCACTCGGACAACTTTCCATCTCAACCCCACCTTTTGAATTTTCCCTTCTTTTTTAAGGATTTAAAATGAAGTATACTTCACTAAAGCTCTCCGTGGCCATTTCATTTGTCGAGAATCCAATCCGATTACATGACATTTGAAAAATGGCAAAGAGGAGGGAAAATTCAAAAGGTGGGGTTGAGATGGGAAGTTGGTGTCCGAGAGGATCGAGGTCACGATAGCTGAAGTGGTAGAGCAGCGATGTATCTAGCCGAAGGTCGTGGGTTCGAATCCTGCTCGTGACACTGACTTTTTTTCTCAACTTAAAACCTTAATTAATTATAATATATTAATTTGTCAAGCGGACCACGAAATTAGTGAATTTAATAAATATATCTTTTATTCTTGGACGGTGTCCCCCTTCGAATAATACAATTGTTTTACTGGATAGAAGTTCCGCTTACCATAAAGTGGAAAATAAACCAGAAGGAAAAACAAATAACTTGTTGGCGGGAAAAATACAAAATACAAATCAAATAAAATGATTAAAACCTGACTAAAAAAATATTCAAATATTTCAAATTTTATAAATCACATGAAGTTGACAAATGCACATATAGTTTAAAAATGTATAAAAGAAGAAAATATAGCAAGTTGTTAAAATAGAAAATAAACCTTGAAATTATTTGAAATACCTACATTTTTACATTTTAAATTATTATTAAAAAGTAAAAATTTATCTACCTTGTGCTAAAAAAATTATATAAAATAAAAACGCATTAAAACTTTTTCAAAGAATTTTACAAGTGAAATTATCTAACTAAATAACAAATATGAGAAAAGTTCGGTTGAGGGAATTGGCAGTTATTGGCCAGTTAATTAACTCCAACCAGAGTTCTCCATATTTTGTTGAGTAAAATCAATAAAACTTGACCTACGTGGTGTATTTATTATAAGAATGAAAAAATTGATAATTCTTTAAAGGAGGAACTGCGTATTTCATTTTTAATAGTTTAGAATAATTCACTAGTTTCGTCGTCCGCTTGACCAATTAATATCTTACAATTAATTAAGGTTTTTAGTTGAAAAATGGCAAAAAGGAGGGAAAATTCAAAAGGTGGGGTTGAGAGGAGAAGTTAGTGTCCGAGTGGATCGAGGTCACGATAGCTCAAGTGGTAGAGCGGCGGCGTATCTAGCCGAAGATCGTGGGTTCGAACTGACTTTTTTATCTCAACTAAAAATTTTAATTAATTGTTTAGAATAAAACTATTAAATTATACCAAATCTTCAAGTTATTTTATCGACGGGAAGTTCGAAATTAGAGGGAAACAATTTTTAAAAGTTCTATATTTGAACATAAAGCATATTTGTATCTTTCTCTTCCTCACTCTAACCACCGCTCCTGTCATTGCACCAGTTGCCCTAATTGAAAAATTATTATTAAATCACCTGTATCATTAAACATCATTGTCTCTTTTAATTTTATAAAATACATTTTTAGTAAAAGTTTAAAATGTGTATATTTTGTAATTATTTTCGTAACTTTGTAATCTTGTGTATTTGTGTGAAGCAAACGGCTTATGTAGTTTTGTTATTTACGGGGGGTTTTAAGGCCCAGAATGAAGGTAATTTTTTTCTCTTCAACTTGTTACCTAGATAGGTCAGCGATCGCCCGGAATACGCATTCATTGCAAAATAATAGACACAATGCATAAATCAACAAAAAGTACGTTTCACATTTCAAACTTTTCGATGTTGCCCACTTAAAGTTTTGAGTCCGAAATTTGAAAAAAAAAAAAGAAAAGCATTCGATCAGCATTAACAATCTATGATCAGTTAACGTACCAGCATACCAAGTCAAAAATCACGGATCAGTGGTCTGCTGGTTTGTGATTGTGCGGTTAAAAAAACGGTATGATGATATTGGAAGGATCATGCTCCGTGGAAACTGTAATCCGCCATTACATTTTGGGAATAGAAAATTAATTAATTCAACACGCTTTCACAAATCTACCCATGACCTCATTTAACTGCAACATATTAAAATAATTTTGTTCATTATTAAACCCGGGGTTATTGAAATCGTGCCGAATTAGGGGATAATTAATACGTATTTCCTCAATTTCAGATGTATTTACTCATCAATCTATTATTACGTGGAGGCTAAATCGGAAAGAAATTCAGCTGACGGCATTTCTGCTTGTGGTGATCAAAGCGGTGAAATAATCTTTTATAATCAATTCTCCCTTAATTCCGTAATTTTGGAAATACTCCTAGCCTTGAAAGAATTCGTAAAATGTCACTGTCCTATTGATCTAGATTCCAGATGACATTCGTGGCAACATTAGCTTACACGGCGCCCAAATAAACGGTCACGGAAGGGATCTGGATGAATCAAGTATCTGGGGAAGACTTTGTCACCCTTATCAAGAGAACAGTTTTAGATGAGTGGCATAATGAATGACGTGAAATGGCCCTTGACAAGCTGAGAAATTAAGGAAGATGTAAAACAATGGTCCACGACCACCCAAACCTCTCGTGAGGAAGAAACGGTACTAGCTCGCCTCAGAGTCATCGCAGACTCACGTATGATTTTCTCATGGCGAGAGAACCTCCACCGATATGTCAAGGATGTCAAGGGCTGCTAACAGTGAAACATATTCATACTGCCTGTACAAGTTTTATGCCGGAAAGGCGTGCATGTGCTGTTTACAGTAGTTGGAACAAATTTTGTCAGACGTTGGACACTGAGTAGAAAACCATTAAAATTTCTTTATTATGGCTGGTCTGCTCTCTGTAATTTATAAGACGAAGCATGAATGGAGATCGTGGCTAAGTCCGTCAGCTTGTATGGCGGGCCTGCCGTGGTCATATCGGTCCTCTTGCTGGCCGGCTGTTTCTGTTCATTTAAAACATAATACACATGTTACTATCTACACTGTTCATTTTCCGCGTCTGTTAATAATTAATAAATACGCGCTTCTGTAATTTAATAATATTACTTCCTCCCTTCACTTCTTAACTTTCTCTCAATTAATTAAGGTTTTTAGTTGAGATAAAAAATTCAGTGTCACGAGCGGGATTCGAACCCACGATCTTCGGCTAGATACGCCGCTTCTCTACCACTTGGGCTATCGTGACCTCGATCCGCTCGGACACTAACTTTCCATCTCAACCCCACCTTTCGAATTTTCCCTCCTTTTTGCCATTTTTCAAATGTCGTGTAATCTATTTGATTCTCGGCAACAAATGAAATGGCCTCGAAGAGATTTAGTGAAGATATACTTTATTTAACTTATTAAATTCATTAGTTTTCGTGGTCCACTTGATCAATTGATATCTTTCAATTAGTTAAGGTTTTTAGTTTAGTTAAAAGGCTTGGCTCAAGTGGAGAGCAGCGGCGAATTTAGCCGAACATCGTGAGTTCGAATCCCGCTCGTGACACTGAATTTTTTATCTCAACTAAAAACCTCCAGTTTGATGGACGACACTGTACCTACAAATATAGAAACTTGAAAAATCAACTAATATCTACTTTCTGCAACATAATTATAATTTATATTTATATAAGTATACTACGCCTGAAAACATTTTTTACCTATAAATCTTTTACCATTATACAGTTTTATACCTTTTTCTCGTTAGGGCAAAAAAAAAGTTTTATAACTCATTTAATCAAACAATAAAACTTGGCGATATAAGGTGGGAAAAGGTGAAAGACGGTTTAGATTCCATCTTCCAAATTCGGTTATATCTCCACTCCACCCGCTGGGACTTTCATGTCTTCTTGTATTAGATTTAGACTTCGTACATTGAAGAAGAAAATGATTATCGTACCGCATTTTTAATTCTATACGTTATAATTTACCATTTGTCAAAAACATATCGGCCGGCGGTCCATTAAAGCACGAGATGAGGCAGGATCGTTTTCATAAACTTTTCGCAATATAAATTCACTCATTTATCAATAATAATATTATAATAATAAAAGCATTTATTAACAAATACAACTACAATATTATACATTTCTTTTATTATTCCATACGCGAGACATACTGATAGGCATTGGAGCCGTCTGAGGGCACTCATTTATCACGAGACGTATAGCATTTTCATCAACTACTTGAGTAATTATTTATGTTGTTTACTTATAGACATGCTTGATAAATCCCGATGGAACTAACTGACACTATAGTTTCTACCTATTCAACCGCAGTTACCCTTCAGTTCTAATTAATTGCCCGCATTGATGTTAAATAAAACGTGTGGTGATTAGTGACCGTTAATCGATATTTATTTAGAAATCGTGAGATGCGGTCTGGTGTGATGTAGGTTTCAGAAAAACATTTTCTTTATCGTGAACACGACACGCAAGAATGGCACAATTACACATAACACTTTGAGTGAGTAGAAATACTTTGATTGATTATAAAAAATATATTTTGCATTGTATAAATTCACTTTTCCACATCCTAAATGTTAAATGTAAACAATGTTTGTAAATCCCAGGCCCTGAAGATGATCTCAATAAAGATCGAAACGTTGGCACGATAAAGAAAATGTTTTTCTGAAACCTACATCACACCAGACTGCATCTCACGATTTCTAAATAAATAATTAAATAAAACGCTTTTCGCCTTGAGACTTGTTCTTGTTGTTTATTAAATGCGTGTTTAAAAAATAAAATGTTACCAGTATTACTTTATTGTTAATTATTACTTTCTGTTAAGTGCGGATTTTTTGCATTATTATTTGAAAACTAATTTCAAGTTAGTAACATATAACGACGCCGGAACCTGTCGAAAACGCAAAATAAAAAAACATTGTTCACTGAAAGAAAAATGTAATGTTATAATACACTCATAGACAAAAACTGAACATGTATTTGGTTGTTTCAAACTATTGGGTTGTCCGGAAAATAATGCAGGATTTTGGTATTAAACAAAAAAAAGAAACTAGTTACTTTAAAGCAATGTTCTTTAATCAAAATAATTTTCCANACAAATGAGTAATCCTGTAAACGTAAACAGAATATTTTATATAGATTTTTTTTAATGAAAACTTAAAATCCTGCATTATTTTCCGGACAACCCAATATATGCAGTTTTCTATATTAATTACAACCATCTTATTTTAATGTAAATCAAATTAAACGTTTTCAGAAATACATTAGTTTTAATACAACAATTTAATTATGATCTGTAGACTATAGAAATTTTTCATTGTAACAATGTTCCCAGTGTACAGTCACTCATTCTGAATGCGAAAAATGGACTGCCACTTATATTACTCCGAAACATCAATTAGCCCATGTAATGCCATGGCACGATTATTAGTTAAAAAATGAGGAACAATCTAATTAAAATAACAATTCTAATTGGACCTCATAAAGGTGACGTATTCTTTCCAGGAATACTATTGATAAGGGGCGTCGGTGGCCGCAACAGTATAGGCGTTGACACGTTGACACGGCGCTCATCACTGCAAGGTAAAGGTCCCGGGTTCGAATCCAACGGCCCTGCATTCGAACCCGACATACTTACAAATGTTTTTTTTTCAAAAACACCGGCACTCTGAGGGTTTATCTCTGCTGAACTCTCGTAAAAAAAAGAAATATGTAAATAAAAAATATTAAAAAAAAAAAATAATGTCTTTCATTTGCTTTATCGGTTGGGATGCCGTGTCAGCAATATCACGCCATAATTAAATGGTGATATGGTGAAAATCTTTGCAGGAAGCAACCGGAAATATCGTCCATCAGTAGTGCTTTATCGGCGACGATGTCTAGAATCACCCAGCCTAACTATCAAACCTTGATGAGATTTATGAGGCAGTTTCGAGAGAGTGGAATTGTGTGCTACACCGGACCCCGTAGGAGAAATAGGCCTCTCCGAACAGAGGCAACTGAATTAGCCATTTTCTTGTATTTGATTAAGCATCTCCAAACAACGCTTTGGAATGCCAGCAGAATTGTGGGATTTAATAAAAACATTATTTCGAAAGTCCTTCACACGTACCACCCTTACTTCTTTTAAGAATTATGCCCAGGAGAAGCTGAACGGCAGGAAAACAAAACAATCATATGTCGTATGCTCCATGGTCGGTAAACCGTCTGATCTTTATGTTTATGCAAAAAAAGGACAAACACATCAATCCACTAGCTTTACGATAAAATTCTGATTGACCGAATTACTTCTTTCATTTAATTAATCTTTTTAAGTAAGGTTTTCGTCGAAATGAAAAAGTTAGTGTCACGAGCGGGATTCGAACCCACGACCTTCGGCTTGACGCCGCTACTGTACCACTTGAGCTATCGTGACCCCGATCCACTCCAACACTAACTTCCCATCTCAACCTCACCTTTTGAATTTTCCCTCCTTTTTGCCATTTTTCAACTGTCCTGTAATCTATTTGATTCTCGGCGACAAATGAAATGGGTACGGAGAGCTACAGTGAAGATATACTTATTTATTTTATCTCATTAAATTCACTAGTTTTCGTGGTCCGCTTGAGCAATTAATATCATTCAATTAATTAAGGTTTTCAGTTGAGATAAATTTGTTTTGATAAAAAATTTTATTGTACGTTCGCAAAAATTCGAATTCCTCTCTCCGTTGGAAGGGTTTTAGCTTTTTCAAAAAATAAAATATTAGAGATTTACTCCGTACTTACAATTTTAAGCCGTATCGCTTTCGTCTTGTTCTGGGCTTTGGAACCGATTATGACGGGCATCTAACGTCCCTTGCGCAAATGTCAAAAAATTGAGAAACTCAGCCTCTAAATATTGAAGTCACCACAAAGTATTATATGAGGATGCTTCACACCGTATATTTGCCGATACACACATACGGTGCAGTAATTCCAAGTTAATATGAGATGTTAACCGATGAGATTGTAAACTGTATCAATCAGAATAGGTTATGTTTTGTTTCGAAATTAACATATTTTAATGTTAATAACCTTGTTCCTTTATTACAATTTGACAACTTTTATTAGCTTGGTGTCCCTCCACATAAAAAATTATAACAGAAGCAATTAAATTTTTTTTTTATTGGCCTTATGATCTTGCATATTAGCCATAGTACGAATTCTTGTGTGTTCCAATTGGGGGTTATCGGGAAAAAAGGGCCAGAGGCGACGGTGGGAATCGAACCCACGACCGCGGCGTGAGAGTCTCTCATGCTAACCACTCGGCTACCGCGGTCCCCGAAGCAATTAAATTCAAAGTTGCATTTACAACATTTTATTTTTTTAAACCATGAATTCTCTAAATTTTGTACGAGTATATAATTTGTGAAGTTTAAAGTGTTTTTTTATTAACAAATTTTTATCGGAAACTTTTGCTTAATAACTAAGAAAAATTGATGTACATTAAAATTCAACGCGGCGTTACAAGATAACCAGTTTTCTATTTCTCCTCAAAAACAACCCATTCCAGATTTTAATAGTTTTACGATTTCTATTAGCACCCGTTGGAGCGTAAATCTATTTTGAGGAAAGTTTTTTCATCAGGGAATGGCGCTCTCTCTAAAAACAAAGTTGAACAAACCGTTAAGCTGGTGTAGATGGGGTCAAGTTGAGGATAAAAGCCGTGATAAGTAGACGGACACCAGGTTCTGAGGACTTTTTCTATGGCGATAAAAAAGCATGCCGGTTCTGTTATCACTCAACTTCCTTCCCTTTCAATTAAGAATAATGACCACTTTTTTTATCGTGGATATTTAGCGAATTGGGGAAAGGCAATTGTGAAACGTGAAAACTGTCAGCAAGGTGCTCTACTTGGCAACTTTTATAGCTTTAACATTCTACTCTTCACAGTTTATTACTTTTTCGCTCGTTTTCAACATTGCATCGATTTTCCTGTTTATTCTTGTATAAATAATTATTTTACTTCACGCGATGTTTGTTTTTAATTTTATAAACTCACAAAACACGATTATCTTATTTAAAGGGTTTTCCAAATAAGATTTTTGGCATGAGGAATGAGCCTGAAAGTAGACTGAAAGATAAAAAGAAGTGACAGCGTGAGAAAGTAAGGCGAAAAGAAAGAAACAGAAAGATTGCATTGTAAGGGGCAAACGTTGAAAGGTGGAAAATGTGATCAACAAACAGCACAAAATGGGAGCAACAGAGAAAGAAGGGCGGGAAAAATAGAGATAGATAGCTAAAAAAAAATATATATATATATATATTTATATATATATGTTACATACTCGCTTGACCCTTATCTGTTGCAACCCTTCACTTTCCTCCCTTATCCCACCTGCACGGGTTCACTTCCAAGTAACACCTCCTGCGTTACATCCTCAAGCCTTTGCTAATATTAATATTTTTTAATGAATCCGTTCCGTGCTTTCTTCGAGAATAGACCGAAGATTCCCTAATTGGAATTGGTTATTGCCTTGCTGTGTAATAAATAGTGTTCTTTTGAAAAACTAATTTAATACACGCATAACCATAATTTATATGTACAACTTTAACAAACCTGCTCTATTTGTAGGGACCATTCTTTTTCCTTCCGTTTTCTTTTATTAATTGCTTGCTATATTGCCCAGGCATTTTTATAATATTAAGATAACTTATATTACTTTTTTTAAGATGAGTCGCCGAATGACTATGCAGATCGTTATAACCGACTTGATGACCGACAACAAGGCAGAATAGGTTTTTACTGGTGGTGAGCGACTACGTCACCAAGTATTCGGTCTTGCTGCCTATGCGTGCGTCTACCTCAAGGAAGGTCGTCGAACTCCTTGAAGAACGTATGTTCTATATGTTTGGTGTTCCCCAAGTGACAATCTGTGACAATGACGGCCAATTCAGGAGCCGGGCATTTATGACCAAAATGGAGCAGCATCGGGTAATTGCTTGGTTCACACCATTATTCCATCCGCAGGCTCCCACTGAGCGAGTGAATCGTGTGGTAAAACATGATGGTGTCGTACATGCGGGATAACCAGAAGATCAGGGACAAAAAGGTGCCGCGTCTGACATTTGCCCTGAAGGCAGCGGTGCACGAAGCGACCGGATTCACCCCGGCCTACCTTAACCACAGAAAGGAATTGGCGAGGTCAGGTGAAATGACAACGTCCTGGTGAATGATGGTGTAGAAATGGGAACAGAACGGAACGCAGAAGTTGCGGGATATGCCTATCTTGTTTAAAGAAGTACAAGATAGATTGGATCGGGCGTACGAGAGGTCGAGTAGAGTATACATCTTAAGGAGACGAAAAGTTGAATACGCCGAAGGCCAAATTGTGTGGTGTCGTACACATACCTAATCGGACGCAGCCAGGTTTACCTCAAGTAAACTATCTCCGAAATTTTTAAAATTTAGGATAAGAAATAAGAGGTCTCCAGAGATGTACTAATTAGAAAAGATTGACACTAAACGTTCGGTAGGAGTGTGGCATGTAGAGAACATGAAAGCACACCCTGAGTCAGACGGCTAGAAGGGAAATACAGGTGACTTATCCAATCGTGAAGTTCCGTGCAACCAGAATTCCTTTTCTTTTATGAGGAACTACTTGAAATCCGGAAATTTATTATTTAGCTCCCATATCATACCCTGGGTGAAAGCGCCACTTCATCAGAAAGAAGAGAAGCAAGAAGCGCTACATCGGTCGTTTGTGGTCTAACACGGGAACCGAGTCCTTTCTTTTCCCTTTCTTTTTTTTTTCATTGATCTACTTTTCTTCTCCTTTTTTTCTGGTTTCGGTATTTAACATTCTCCAAAAATACCGTGGCGCTCAACATAACATCTGTAAATAAACTTGTACCCTCTCACTGACCATCACTTGACTCTCCCATCAACACGTCCCCCTCTTCATCACTGAGCTACCGCCAACGTACGTGCAGCCACAGTAATCGAAGAACAACACTTAATTGCCTTGCACGTAGGAAGTTTATAAGGACAAAGGAAGTTTATATCAAGAAACGAAGCCTAAAGTTGTATTGTGCAGGCCAAAAACCCTTCAATAGAAATTTTCAAGGAAAAAAAAATTTATTTTCTTTAAAATAGGCCTTTTTTAAATATGTCGTTCCACGATTTGTACAAGCTTGGAAACATGAATAAAAACCCGAAAATAATGGACTATTTTACAACATTCCACACCATCAAATATTTGAAAGATTTTTAAAAAAATTTCGTATTCCAAAACTGAGATTTTAACAGAAAATCAACAAAATTGCAATATGTTTAAGAAAAGTGCTGATCTACCGGAAACTTAAAGGGAATTTAACATATTACAAAGTACACTGGCACAAACTTCGTCTCCATTACTAATACATAGAGTTAAACAGAAACCGACAGCGTAATTTCGACGAGGAGCTGAATATTTTACTAATATGTTCGTGAAAATCCGAATTCCTCTCTCCGAAATGCTGGAAGGCTTTTAGCATTTACCAAAAAAAAAAAAAAAATTAGAGATACACTCCGGAATTAAATTTTTTAGCCGTATCGCTCTCATCTTATCTAGGGACGTCTGCACTGTTTATGACAGGAATCTAACGAACCTTGCGCAAAGTCGATTGAAAAAAACGTTCTTCCTTACATCCTACGGACTGAAGAATACAAGTTCACCTCTAATGGCATACTAAACCGTTGGAATTTTTAAACATGGGCAGAGGAAAATTCTTCTACCCTTCATCATCATGTGGTTCACAGTATCAACTGAACTGGGTGATGAGATTTTACGAAAATAATTTAAAAGGTGCTAAGTTCCTCAATTTCTTGAGGGAGATTTTACCAGCACTGTTGATGTTCTTCTGCAACAATGACAAAGGATGATTCTCTGCTTGATGTATGCCTCGCACTCAATTCTTTGGAGGTGAGACTTTATTTGAATCGTGTGGTTATTAGTGACCGTTAGTCGATAGTTATTCAGAAATCGTGGATGCAGTCTGGTGTGATGTAGGGTTTAGAAAAACATTTTCTTTATCGTGCCAACGTTTCGATTTTTATTGAGATCATCTTCAGGGCCTGGGATTTACAAACATTGTTTACATTTAACAAATACATACAACCTATCCTTGGGATACCAAAAACAAACATAGAATACTCCATCGCAGAATGGATCCAAACAAAACAAAGAGAGAAGTGGATAAACTCTAGCGGTGCTAGACATAGTAAACTTATTCTGAAACAACCCTCACCAAAATTGGCAAAAACACTGTTGCAATTGGAGAGGACCAAACTCAGAGGAGTGGTAGGACTACTAACCGGGCACTGGTATCTGAGAAAACATCTACAAAATATGGGTATATACAGCGATGACCCCATTTGCAGATTATGTAAATCATCTTCGAATGCGAAGCAACAGCTCAATGGAGGTTTAACCTAACGTACGAAAAAGACTCAGGGAACCAAATTGCAGCAATAACAGTCAATGACCTGATACTTCTGAGAAGAAGGATTGAGTCTATTGACTAAACTAGGGAACTGGGAAGGTACAATAAGCCAGAAGGCTGCAGTGCCTGGGGAGTACAAGCCCCGCTTCCCAGCATCCCTTCCACCATACCATACCAATACTTTGTTTGAATATAAAAAATATATTTTGCATTGTATAAATTCACTTTTCCACATCCAAAATGTAATTGTTATATGTAAACAATGTTTGTAAATCCCAGGCCCTGAAGATGAACTGATGAAGAAGATCGAAACGTTGGCACGATAAAGAAAATGTTTTTCTGAAACCTACATCACACCAGACCGCATCTCACGATTTCTGAATAGTTATTTGAATCGTCAATTCCGGGAAAAGTGGATGAGACCTCATGGCCCGATCTGTGGGTCACCCGATTTAACTCCCCGTGACTATTTTCTGCGGGAACATTTAAAAAAAGTATCTACGCCAATCGTAACCTTGCAACCTCGGTTGAAAAACTGCGGCAAAGGATAGAAAATGCTTCTAAATCTCAATCTCAATTCTTCCCTTGGAATCAGTGAAGAGTGGTTAAAAAGAGTAAACTTTGCATCTTTACGCAAGTCAGGCTGTTGAAATATGAAATAAAAAGCAAACCAAATGAGTGGCTTTTTTTAACGTTTTGCCATAACTTTGTCGTTTTCTGATCAATTTAAAATCCGATGGCACCATTTTTTTCAACGTAAAAAATCTTTTAAAATGATGTGCATGTAGTAAACGGTCGTATTTGAAATTTTGAAGTTGAACTGGGTCTGATGTACCCAATATAATTTTCCCCAAAAAAGATATTAATTTGAAACTACACTAAAAAATATTAAACAGTACTTTTTTATAGTGTCATTGATTCAATAGAATTTCATCCGGGCAATCTAAAAGGACACCCTGTATTTAGAATATAGATGAGAGAGAGAAAGGTAGTGAGAGATAGATACATAGGTTTGTAAATAGGTAGGTAGGTAAGAAGAGAGAGAGAGAGAGAGAGAGAGAGAGAGAGAGAGAGAGAGAGAGAGAGAGAGAGAAAGAGAGAAAAATTGAGAGTGTGAATGAGAGAAATTGAGAAAACAACAGAAAGAGAATGAGGAGATAGAAAGAGAGAACGTAGCGTAAAAAGAAAGAGAGAGTGTGAGAGCAAGAAAAAGAGAGACAGAGAAAAGGGGTGAGCGAGGGAATGAATGAGTGGGTGAAATTTATTGAGCTATACTATATTCAAAATTATAGACACTATAACAAAGAGGGACAATTAAATAGGACTTAGAGGGATTAATCGATTAATTGGAAATTAAATGAACATATTAAAACGAATATTTAGAAAATCTATAAATATTAATAGTAATGTAAATAAGTAAAGTTTGGTAGTTAAGTAAATGGATAAAGTGGGCAGAAAATGTGAAAGTGAGAACGTAATGCCCACTTTACGAAATATCTTGCAAAACAGATATAGCGGGCGATGATGTTTATAAAAAATAAAGATGAGAGAAAGATAGAGATAGACAAATAAAAAATGGAGACAGACAAAGTCAGACAGACAGGCAGAACGACAGTCTGATTTTTATGAAGAACAAACTGTACAGGTAGAAAGAGCAGCAGTGAAGTAAAAGATAAAGCAACAACAAAGAACGAGAAAGAAACATAAATAAAAATAATAAGTGGACAGAGAGAGAAAATGTATAACGAAATTATATAAATAAATGGAAGAATGTGTGGTGTTTAGTGACCGTTAGTTAATGATTATTCGGAGATCGTGAGATGCGGTCTGGTGTGACGTAGGTTTTAGAAAAACATTTTCCTTATCGTGCCATCGTTTCTATCTTTATTGAGATCATCTTCAGGGCTCAAAGTGTTTTTTTCCGTGTAGATGTGTCATTCTTGTCTGTCGTGTTCAGAGTGGCGGGCACTCATTTATTAATTCAAATAAGCGTATTACCTTGTTAACTTTTACCTATAAAGAGAAAACTTTCAAGAAGTCGAAACCCGTTAAAATCAACAAAAAAATGAAACGCGACCACTGTGGATATTTATGTGACAGAACTCAGAATTCAAGTAAAGGATGTGATGCAATCAGAAATATCTATAAAAAGCTATCGTCCCAAATTTTACTTATTGAGCTCAAGTTTGGAGTCACGCGGTTAAAAATTAGTAAAAAAAAATCATCGAGTACGAAGCCTAATGCACGTAAGAATAATTCAATGATACCGAACCATCTTCTATGTAGCATGTCCGTGTGCGTAGAGTGCCCGACGGTTGTATCGAGCAAAGCACTAAACATTCCGTACTTCTATAAGCTGGCCCAAGTGCTGAGCCACACATTAAATCGAATGAATATCTTCTGGCTTAATCTAGAAGATATGAATTATGCTACTGCTGCACAAGAGAACCTCAAACTTGTCAGTACATCATATTTCACTGCGAACTTCGAGTACAAATCATAAGATCAATAACAGTAGGAGGAACCTGACCCACAACAATTCAGGAATTATTTAACAAACAATAAAAACTATTTAATAATAGTACAAACTTTGAAAAAATTCAATAAGCTTAAAAAAAAAATAATAATAATATAAACAGAAAATTGTATGATAAGTGACCAAAGTGAATTGAAAATAATTGTAAAGTGTTGTAACTTAAACATTATATTGTACTATTCACTAATTTCGTGGCCCGCTTGACCAATTAAATCATTACAATTAATTAAGGTTTTTAGCTGAGATGAAAATAGGAGGGAAAACTCATAAGGTGGGGTTGAGATGGGGAGTTGATGTCCGAGCGGATCGAGGTCACGATAGCTCAGGTGGTAGAGCAGCAGCGTTTCTAGCCGAAGGTCGTGGGTTCGAATCCCTCTCGTGCCATTAACTTTTTTTCACCTCAGCTAAAAACCTTAATTAATTGTAATGATTATATTGTACTATTTGTAATTGTAAAATCGTGTAGTCATAAAGAGATCAGGCTGTAAAAGAAAAGAAAAAAACAGCCAATGAATAACTAACGCATAAACATAAAAATAAACGGGTTTATAGAGTAGTTAGATGGAAATATACTATATATAAGCAAAGAGATAACAAATGTAACAATAATAGATATTCAAGTTTAATAAATAAATATTCAATTAGAGAGAGAGAGAGAGAGAGAGAGAGAGAGAGAGAGAGAGAGAGAGAGAGTGAGAGAGATGGTAGTAGAGAGGGGTGGGTGAGAGAGGAATGGGAGAGAGAGAAAGCGAAAGAGAAAGAGATAGATAGATAGATAGATAGCTAGAGAGAGAGAGAGAGAGAGAGAGAAAGAGAGAGAGAGAGAGAGAGAGAGAGTGGGAGAGAGAGAGAGAGGGGGGGAGGGGGAGAAAAAGAGGGACTTTTATTTACAACAATGGAAAAAAGAGTATACACATGGACAAAGTCTGTCGTTGTCTATGGTAGGTCGATGCGGAAAGAAACAAGAATATATGTACAATTGCGACTTAATATAAACATAGGTTGCTACTAAAAATTATAACAATAAAAAAGAACTAAAATTAAATTAATAAATAAGTACTAACATGAAGTTCACACGTATATATTTGATATCACACAACACATGAATGCCACTTACAACATAAGTTAGTGCTCATAGAAATACACAAAGTTAGAAATAAATAAACAAACTTGCATATTTTATTATACTGCTAATAAGTATACAACTAAATATACTTTTATTCATCAGACTTACTGACAGACAAAGAGAGCTAGATATTCAAATCTTTATTGACAATCATAAAATATATGGACTTTGGAGAAATATTATTCCATACAATTTGTTGGGAGTTATTGTGTATTGAATTATTGCAGGAATGGACGGACCAGGAATTCAGGGGTAAACACCCTCTGCACGAAATTGTACAGAAATCATAACCAGACGCAACGAACCTTAAAAATCAAATAAATTGTAATTGTTTTTGCTTTGTTTTTTACCTGTAGGGCTTGGTGTGAGTTGTTTCATGTCGATTCTCACTTGAAGTTCGAAGCTTTTGAAAGAATGGAGCAGAGGACCTTTCGTAGCTCTCATTATACTGTTAGTCGCTGCAGAAACGGATTTGTGGTAGTCCCTGACCGCGAAACTCTTATACGGCACGACGAGTGCGACGTGTAACTTACGTGGGCCAAGGGGCATCGGGGGTGGCGTCGGCGCCACGGTGGTCGTCGTCGTCGTGTGGTGTGCGGCAGAGGGAAGAGAGTGGTTCCTGGTAAAAGTTTTAGTCCCGATCTGCACCCCGGTACCACGGACGATCCCTGGGGAAGGCGGAGGGTGCCTGTGACCGATCTGGATCCCCGTCTGGTTTTTCCTGCCCCAGCCCGATGCCCCTAGGATGAAGAGGCAAAAAACGACCCCCTTCATGTTCTTCCTTCCCTGCAACATCAATATTGATATATCAGATTCTTTCGATTTAAAACTTAAATGAAAACACCACAAATCAATCTAGATATATTAGTTTTGAATAATAAGTACATAATCAAATTAAATTTGTTCTGAAAGCCTTCCTTTCAACTTATCTATATAGAATTTACAGGGGGGCAAGGAGTTGAAAAATGTGTGAGATCAACAGATCTTCTAGTGATTGCTGAACAATTCCTATCCGATGAAGCCTATTGTGTCAATAAAAATAGAAATTTGTTCTCATTAAATTGAAATTTATTGGTCTTATTGGACATTGAAGCTGTCGAGAAACTAGTTCATTTATTCTTTCAGACAATAATAATTATAAAAATTTAATTACTCAATCAATTTAGTTTAATGACTTTAATGTATTGAACCATATAACAAGTTAGAAATCAGAAACATCATTAAAAACGTTTGTTTTTTGGTTATATATTTTTTTCATCAATATTTCAATTAACATATGCTTGAATCTTTTACAGTTTTGTACGACAAGCCTTATTAAAATCAAAAATCCATTAAACCGCAACGACAATTCAACATTATCACTTATTACAATTAATTAAGGTTTTTAGTTGACATAAAAAAGTCAATGGCACGAGCGAGGGAAAATTCAAAAGGTGGGGTTGAGATGGAAAGTTAGTGTCCTAGTGGATCGAGGTCACGATAGCTCAAGTGGTAGAGCAGCGGCGGATCAAGCCGAAGGTCGTGGGTTCGAATCCCGTTCGTGACACTGACTTTTTTATCTCAACTGAAAACTTTAATTAATTGTGATATATTAATTGCTCAAGCGGACCACGAAATTAGTGAATTTAATTATCACTTATTGAGATTTTGTTGTCATGTAGTGTAAAGGTCAACATTTCTTTTCTATCCTGTTGTCGGTATATCTTCCTTGAGTCGATATCAAAGTATGAAACCTTGAATGTAATCTACTGTTCAAAGGGTTTCAACTTGACGAACTTTACTTTGTATACAGTACAAAGCATCATCCTATAAAAAGGGAAAGAGACGACAAAAACAATCCTAAGGTAAAATTTATAGTGTATTGGGAATACTAAGTCTAGGAGAAAACTGGGACGACGAAACATGCCGATAACACAGCCTAGACTAAGGCCTAAACCAAGCAAGAAGAACTAGTTTTTTCCTACAAAAATTAAGTTTTTTTGCATTTTATCTACTTCTAATAATATAAATTATTAATTAATATAAATAGTTTTGCTGATCTAAAATCATCCATAAAACATATTATAAATAATATTTTATTGTAACAATACGAAATTTAAGTAATAATACGTAGTTAAATGAACCTAAAATCATTCAAAAAACATATTATAAATAATATTTGCTTAACAATTTGAACTTTAAATAATAATATGTAATTCACTGCATTGTTATTTTGAAAGAAAAACTGATCATCTTACCCAGACAAGCCATTAGGCCTTTTGGTGATTTTCATTGTTATATAATACAAATCTACTGTTCATAATATAATGTTGTATAAATACATACATTAAATATTGGGCTCGTCGGAGAGGCTCTTGCGAGTCAAGAGCACGACCGGTGGATGGCCCTCAGAGAAGCTGAGCAGGAGACGGGGGGTCGTCCTCACCCGACTGAGGATTGGCCATGCGCGGTTGACTCACGGGCACCTGCTTTTGGGCCAAAGCCGCGCAGAGAAAAGTTGCTCGATGTGTCCCACATAATAGAGGCGTGCCATGCCTTGGCTCCATACGGAGAGCGGGTAGGCATGCCGCCGGACTTAAGAAGAGTTCTCGAACACGGTAGCGAGTTTCAGAGTCCCCTGATCCGCTTTTTAGGGGAAATTGGTTTTTTTTATATTGTATATAATATGTCTTATGTGTTGTGTCTATATGTTTTGTCTATGTGCATGTATTTATTAGCGTGAATGGCGAGGGGTGAGGGTAAAATATAAAGTCATCATCGCCCCTCGAACGTTGAGAGCGTAAGAGTGTGTGTTCGGGGTCGTTGGCAGAATATTTATAAAAGTACTCCATCGACCCCATTCTAAATTAGTCTAATTATAGGTCGGTGGAGGAATATGAAGTACTCCTTCAACCAAACGGAATGAGTGTATGGATGTATTTATGTGTATGAATGTTTTTATTTGTATGAATGTAGTGTTTGAAAGGGTAAATAGAATATAGACTTAGTTGGGGGCTGAAATGACGGAAACCCCATTCGAAAAAAAATTAATTAATTAAAAAAAAACACAATTTCCACACAATTTTATATAGAGCTAAATTTAAATGTATTTCTTTTAATATAAGGAGACAAAAATATTAATAAAACAGTTTTGCATAAAACTTTGTAGAGGGTTGAAAAAAACATAAATATGTATTCTAAAACACAAATATGTACATATAATGTATGGAATATATCCAATTAATAAGGAAATTGAGTATTGCGATGAAGCTTAAATTAGGTCAGATTGGTAATTTTTATGAAATTACGACTCTATTAAAAAGTCGTGATAAATTGAAAGTTTGAGTGAACTATTATAATTTCGTTTGTTTATGTGACGAATTAGTGTTAAATATGTCACACTGAAAATGGCAAAATGCCGAAATCTGCCAGAAAGGCGAACGATATTGTTTGGTAAGACCATATTTCAATTAAGTTAAATAAATACTGCCAAGCATAGTAACGATATTTTGTCTGTACAAAAACGTTTTAAAATTTCAGCAAATATCGTTTATTTACCAATTTCGATAGTTACTACTTCCGCTTCTAGCTATTTCGTCCGTCTTCGATCAACGTGCACATTTAATATAAATTAATTAAGGTTTTCAGTTGACATAAAAAAGTCAATGGCACGAGCGGGATTCGAACCCACGATCTTCGGGTTGATTCGCCGCTGCACTACCACTTGAGCTATCGTGACCTCGATCCACTCGGACACCAACGTCCCACCTCAACCACACCATTTGAATTTTTGCTCATTTTGCCATTTTTCAAAAGGTCTTGGTCACGATAGCTCAAGTGGTAGAGCAGCGGCGTATCAAGCCGAAGATCGTGGGTTCGAATATTGCTCGAGCCATTGACTTTTTTATCTCAACTGAAAACCTTAATTAATTGTAAAATATTAATTGGTCAATCGGACCACGAAATTAGTGAATTTAACATAAAACTGTTTCTGTTTATTTATCTGTTTCATCATTTTTATATTATTTGTATGTTTTTATTTATTAACTCTTCATTCTTTCTGAACCTTTTTTTCTGTCTGTTTATCTACTAGATCTAGATCAACCAGATCCTAGTTGTATGACATACATTTTTTGGCTTCCCTCTCACGTTCTCTCTCTCTCTTTCTCTTTTCCTCTACCTCTCTCGCACACACAAAAACACGTACGTACTACGCACGAACACACACGGACACACAATTTTTTCTTTTTTTATAAAGTTCTATACTCAATCAAATTCTTTATCTTATTTTTTGTTCTTTCTATCAACGTCTTTTAATGTCCAATGTCAATTTTTTTTTCATCTCTCCAGCTTTCTATTTTTGCCCCTATTTTAGACAATTTCTCTATTTCTCTTTCTTTCTTTCTCTCTCTCTCTCTCTCTCTCTCTCTCTCTCTCTCTCGCTCTCTCTCTCTTTTGGAGTTTTGTTTTTAGACGTTAGTCTTAAAGTGTTTTTTAGTGACCGTTTGGTATAATGTTTTTAAGTGGATTTGTGAGTCTAAATAATTGTACACAAACCATTATGGTACCACAAGAACAAGCAACACAGGTTATGTCCTGAAGATGACCGGAATAAAGGTCGAAACGAAGGCAAAAAGTGTGTTTTTCTATAATACATTATTCCTGACGTCACGACTTCACCAAACTTATTTTTGCATTTTTGTGCTTACTGTTCTTTATTGAATAAGAACTCAGCAAAAATCGTACGAAATAAAACAACAAAAATAGACTTTTTGGCAGGATAAAACGAACTTCTACCCTCCATGAAATTCTTAATCTCATTTTTTGTTCTCTCTATCAACGTCTTTTTTCCCAATGTCAATAAATTTTTTTCATCTCTCCAGCCTTCTTTTTTTTCTCCAATTTTTAGACAATTTCTCTCTCTCCCCCCTCTCGTTCTCTCTTTCTCTCTCTCTCTCTCTCCCCTCTCGTTCTCTCTTTCTCACACACACAATTTATTTCTCACCGTATCACTGTATAGATATTATTGTTAAAATATGTTATATTGTTAAAACTGTAAACAAATGACCAATAATTTTCCTTATAAATGTGTGTGATTATTAACCGTTATTGATGATTATTCAGAAATCGCGAGATGCGGCTGGTGTGATGTAGGTTTCAGAAAAACATTTTCTTTATCGTGCCAACGTTTCGATCTTTATTGAAATCATCTTCAGGGCCTTGTGTTGTCTGCATTTCAACAAAAAATTCTCTGATTTGACCATGTGAGTTTCTTCTCATTGTTGGCAATGTCG
The DNA here is from genome assembly GCF_000648675.2 of Cimex lectularius. Lineage (NCBI taxonomy): Eukaryota > Metazoa > Arthropoda > Insecta > Hemiptera > Cimicidae > Cimex > Cimex lectularius. Next base: position 121,975 of record NW_019394214.1, read on the forward strand.
TTCAAAATTTTTTTAGCTTCGTGTCCATATGTAGTTGAAATACATACAACACAAGGCTCTGAAGATGATCTCAATAAAGATCGAAACGTTGCCACGATAAAGAAAATGTTTTTCTGAAATCAACATCACACCAGACCGCATCTCACGATTTCTGAATCATTTCCTTATAAATTTGAATCGCATAAGTAGATTATCTATAGGGACGATATTGTAATTATCTCAACGTTCTGTTTATATACAAGCATTTTTATTTTCTATTAATTATTTGTTAAAAACTAATTTTAAACTATGATATTTTACGTATTTATTGCTGATACTGATTTATTAAGTAATGTATATAAATTTCAATTTAATTCTTCTAAGGATGTTTCCGTATTGATGTTCGTTTGATTCGTTATATGCAATATTAACTTCTGTGTACCATATTTGCGGAAATGGTTAAACCAAATGAACGTCACTTTAAAATTGCCTACGTACAGTCTCCACTCGGGCTAATCTTGCGAATACAATATTTCCGCAATCCGTATAAACATTGACGACGTGGGCTAGCACCATGGACTCGGATTGGATTTACGGAGATAACCAATTGGAAAGGATTGTAAGTACCATTAAATCTTAACTATGTCCAGATATAGCTATTCGCAGTAAAATAAACACTTGTCGTTTCTTCCAAAGTTGTTTTCTTTTCTGAATTTGCCGAGGGGCACTTCAAGTTCTAAAAGTGATTGACAGAACACTTACTGAGAGAAGGTATAGTGTCAGAAAACAAATTGCTTTCTCTTCACCCTAGTTTTCTACCCTGTGATTTATGGGGAACCGTCCCTTTGGGACCATTCCGACCAGGATGAAACGAATACCCGTTAGCGCCCCACGCAATTGCCCCATGTGTCGGCTTATTGAATTTAAAACTAATTACAACCCTCCGAGAAAATAAACCGTCGGATAAATTTATCTCGAACTTTTTTCCTGAATAGACGTGCTCCATTTATAAAAGAAGTGGCAACATCAGTTACTCAATGGACTTACAAAATATGTTGAATAAATCCCGACCTTCGTCGCATATTAGGCTGTTGTCTCAAATACCTCGTTTTCAGAAGCAAATTAGGATTTTTTTGATACCTTTAGCAAGCGTCTTTCTCTAATTCGTTAGACGGTCCTTTGGAACTTTTTAAAGCTCTATAGCATTTACCTTCTCTTGACATTCAAACAGGTTCATTATGAAACTTTTAACTAGAAAACATCATTAGTCGTATTTATAATTGAAACAATCTTTTTTTCAGAGTGTGAGGTTTTGGGAGTAAAAATAAATTATTCGCAAAAATGGTGGGTTCAACCCTGCTCTGAGAAATATACTGTGTGAATGTGACCAGTGTTCGATCTTTGTAGCAGGTGTTGTGTTTATGTTATTTTAATGGAATGAAAGTAATCTAGTAGCATGAAAGAAAGGATGGTCTAACCGTCATCAGGATAGTAAGAGGAAGTTATTAACTTGAATGAACTGGGGTCATCACCACCCGGAGAAATAGCGAATATATTAAGAAAATTTCCAATTAACAAGTCTTGGTCCTTTTTACTCACTCAGGAGGTCATCTCATTAAAACTGAAGTATGAAGTAATCAACTTCGTATATATNATATATAATGTATATAATGCAGGGTGGGCGACCAAGACCCGAGGGGTTAAATGTCTGGGTAGACTCGTACCCCATCCCTAAAAGGTCCAGGACTTGGTCAGCTCACGTGTCCTGCCATTTAATTACCATTTAATCTCGGGGAGTGATTTGCTGATGTCCTCTCCTTCACAAGTTTCAAATCTATGCCTGGCATACCTATCACACTCTGCGAAGTAGTGCCGTGGCGTTTCTTCTTTTATTTCACAGAAGTGGCAAAAGGAGTCTGGTAAAATACCCATTACGAAGAGGTGTCTTCTCAAAGGGCAATGGCCAGTCAGGATACCTATCAGCCTCCTAATTCCCTTCTTTGAGTTAGAGAATAGCCATTTCGATTCTGTTGGTTTGATCTCCTTCAAAAACTCCTTCGATTGCCTGTGTCCGGGGGACAGATTCCATTTATTAAGGCCCCAGTTATTGATTCTCTCTTTCGCTGTGTTTGTAGAGTGGAGTAATACCGGTTATGGCCCGACAAACCTTTGGCAGTATTTGAGCCTTCTTTGGCCAGGCTATCCGCCTTTTCAATGCCATAGAATCAACTCAGTAATGTATATATATATGTAATGAGGAGGAGGAAACAGCCACTCATATCATCTTCGATTGCGAAGCAACAGCTCAAAGGAGATTTAACCTAACTTACGGAAAAACTTAGGGAATCAAATTGCAGCAGCGACAGTCAATGATCTGATACTTTTAAGAAAAATGATTGAGTCTATGGTACTGAACTAAGGAACGAGGAAGGTACAATAAGCCAGAAGGCGGCAGTGCCTGGGGAGTGCAAACCCCTCTTCCTAGTATCCTGCTTCACCATACCAATCAACTCAGTGCTGAATCCGATACCGTTCACTGCTATGTTACGGTTGTCACGTAGGGCACCAACGATGATGATTCAATGGAAAACGTTCTAAGATATGGTGTCCGTAAAATATATGCATTACCAACCTCAATTATATAAGTTACTTAGAAATATTGTACCTCGGACTTTTACTCTCTCTTAGGTCTATATCAAATAGCTGTTCGATCCCAGGACTCTCGTACTAGCTTACCCTTTGGTACTGCTGTTTCAATTTAGTCCAGGAAGTTAATTTTAATTTTGTGTACACCATATTTTCGTTAAATACCACCATCGTATGTAACAGTTAATGATTTAAAACATAAATTCTACTATTTCTCTCTGCATTTATTTTTATTATTTTTGTGCTGCACAATTAAGACATGTTCTGAGTTCTCGTTTACCATCTTCAACGACAGACAGTTGTTATTCCACGTTGTACATTGTTTTGTAAATATGGTTCATTAGCGTGTACAAAATTGTAAATAAATTCACTAGTTTTCGTGGTCGGCTTGACCAATTAATATCATTCAATTAATTAAGGCTTTTAGTTGAGATAAAAACGTGAATGTCAAGAATGGGATTCGAACCCACGACCTTTGGTTTGATACGCCGCTGCTCTACTACTTGAGCTATCGTGACCTCGATCCACTCGGACACTAACTTCCCATCTCAACCCCACCTTTTGAAGAAATAAAAAGCAGGGTTGTCTTAAATGAAATAATATATAGCACAGGTCATAGAATATGGTAAAACCTTTTTCTTTAAGAAAGTAACCGAATTGAATTGTGAATAAAGCCAACGTTTATTGGTAAAAGAACGGGACAAGTATAGTTAACTGTCGATCCGTCAAAGAGTAGGTGTGACTTTATTCCATGGATAGCTGCAACCAACTCCTGTCCGCAAAAGAAGTTACAAAATGTTAACACAAACATAATGAAACAACAACAAATTGGGGATTTAAAAATCATCTTTTCCTTTCGTTTTTAATACAAACCTTCATATCAAGCAGTCAACTTCAAATACATTGATACCATATGCTACATTTGTTTCTTCAATTTTCTTGATATAAGTATACAATTTCGTCGAAATTGAAAATTCAATTAATTACAGTTTTTAGTTGAGATAAAAAAGTCAGTGTCATGAGCGGGATTTGAACCCGCGAATTTCGGCTAGATACGCCGCTGCTCTACCACTGAGCTATCGAGACCTCGATCCACTCGGGCACCAACTTCCCATCTCAACCCCACCTTTTCAATTTTCCCTCCTTTATGCCACTTTTCAATTCATTTTTTATCTCAACTACAAACAAGCCGAAGGTCGTGGGTTCGAATCTCGCTCTTGACACTGACTTTTTTTCTCTCAACTACAAAACCTTAATTAATTGAATTGTAAATAAACTATTTCTACCTATCTTCCTATCTATCTATATCTCTTTTTATTTATCTATTTACCAATTTATCAACATGATATTTGAATCATCTATCTATCTACGTGATATGTGGATTCTGTTGATTAAGGGAAAGCTACAAGTTGTTGAAATCTGGGAAGATCTTTGTTTTAATTTTGGTAAAATTTGATAAATTTTAGTAGTTTGATGCACCCATGGTTTTGTTTGTTGAAGACATCGTTCATTAAATCTAACTCAATTATAGGATGGACAGATCAATAGAGAAGGATAGGAGTAGAATGTAATAGACCGAAAATACTCTTATACAAAAGCCATTATCGTGTTCCGATCCCTTAACGCTTGACTAACATTAAAACGAAACCGGCCGATAAGTACAAACTGTCCTGATAAAATCTCGGTTTCTGGATGAATTAGGTATTATTAGCTGTATACGACGGCGTCGGGCGGAATGTCGGTGGATATGATTTACGGGTTGAATATAAATTTAATTACAAGACGACTTCCCCGCCCGTACCAGGGTCCAGGCCATAACTCAATTTGCGGCAAAACGTCTTATACGTGACTTATGCTCTACCAACCGAGAATGGATAAGACACGTACTTAGATATTGCCAACGCCGAGACCAAACCAATTTCCTCTACCTAATCATCTTTAAAAAAAATGTTTTAATTCCCGGAGTACTGTCAAGCATTGGATATGTAGATGAATTAGTCGGAGTTACATATACAGCGACATTTAAGTGCTGTTTTATTCCCAGTTCTGAGCTAATAGCATATTGCTAAGTCCTAGTTCATCAAGAAACTACATTAGTGTGCTCTGCTTGAATTTCTTTTCGAAACATTTCCTTCTGCGGGCTAGTGTACCACCACAGTTTGTTAGTTGGTGTGTTAGTATGTGCACTGGCCGTGATGGATTATACCAATATACTTTAGATGTCGATTTAGTTTGTAGGGTCACGTTAAGAATCCTGTTAAGGTACGCAGGTGTTTCCGGCTTAATGCATTGTGTTCCCTCTTTCCTTCCGAAGTTTGTTAGGAGTTTCTTGTAATTGTATCAAATGAGTGCTCCCTCATTTTCTTATCATCCTTCTCTCTGTGGTGCTCATTAATAGTATGGATTCCAATGCTCCAGAAGGGCTCGGGTCCTATTAGCGTAATAGCAGCCCATCTTCTTACAAGGGCGTCCGCTTTCTTTGCTTTCTACACTCACATGTACTGGAAGTAATGTCCAGTTTTGTTTCATGTCATCAACATGTTTGCTCCATGGATATGTTTAAAATGCCAAAATCTTTATGACGCAGGCAGATTGAACAACAACATGATTGGCCTTTTGATACAGTCAATGTATAAAGATGACATCACAAAACAATCGGAAAAGGAAGAAAGAAATGAAAAGCATACCAGCTTTCACATTGCACACACAAAAATTATATGAATGGAAAAATAGAGTGGAACAAATTTAATGTATACATGTTGTTACTAAATAACAAAAGCTTATAAGAGTAGCCAAACTGCGACCATGATAGCCAGGCGGCACCGACAGATTCAGGAGGCAGTGGTGGATTTTGATGGCTCCGATCGGATATAAGTTTCACCAGTTTTCATTGTTTACGGAAAGGACAGTGTCTGTACATGTGGAGTAAAGTGCGAATAGCCGGATTAAGACTGAATTCCGTTCCCATTGCGAATGTACTCAAGCAATGTAAATAATATTAAGTTAGGCTGAGTATGGTATGGTGGAAAGGTTGCTAGGAAGCGGGATTTGTATTCCCCAGGCACTGCAATCTTCTGGCTTATTGTACCTTCCTAGTTCCTTAGTTCAGTCAATAGACTCCATCCTTCTTCTTAGAAGTATCAGGTCATTAACTGTTGCTGCTGCAATTTGATTCCCTAAGTCTTTTCCGTACGTTAGGTTAAACCTCCATTGGGCTGTTGCTTCGCATTAGAAGATGATATGAGTGGCTGTTTCCTCCTCCTCATTATATAATCTGCAAATGGGGTCATCGCTGTATATACCCATGTAGATGTTTTCTCACATACCAGTGATCGGTTAGTAGTCCCACCACTCCTCTGAGTTTGGCCCTTTCCAATTGCAGCAGTGTTTTTGCCAGTCTCGGTGAGGCTTGTTTCATCATACGTTTACTATGTCTAGCTCCTCTAGAGTTTATCCATTTTTTTTTTGCTTGAATCCATTCTGGGATGGAGGTTTCTATATTTGTTTTTGTTATCCCAAGGATAGGTTCGGGGCCTATGTATGGTTTTGCATATCCTCCTCTGGCCAGTCTGTTTTCTCGTTACCCAAAACTCCCCTGTGCCCTAGCACCCAAGATATCATCAGGTTGATGTGTTTCCCCAGGTTTTGGAAATTTTGGATGCATTCAGTGACTAGTTTTTATGTGATTCTTTTACATGCTAATGCATAGCATATAATAGCTGCTTGGCTATCTGATCTTATGAGGATTTTTTTGTCAGTTTAACCTCTTTTAAGATTTTCCAGGGCACAAGCATTGATGACATGTATTTCCGCATGATAGACCGAAGTGTACTTCCCTAATGAGTTTGACTGCTCATGTTTCGGGCTTGTTCAGAAAACGCCTGATCTGGTTCCTTTGTTTGTTTTGGAGACATCTGTGTACCATATCATTGTATCTGATGCTCTCCTGTGTTCTTCCTCTCCTTTATAGTTCGTTGAGACTTTATAGGAAGTTGTGATGATTGTTTCCGAGTTATTAAGTTAGGCTAAGTACTATAACAATTGTTAGTTCTGGTCAGATGCAAGTTGTATTTTTGTTAAATTTTCTCTTTTTGGCTTCATTTATGAATACTTTCCTGCAATTAATGATTCCATCCAACTATATTTTAATACAATATTTATCTTAGAATTATACGTAACTCTTACATATAGTTTAACTTCACAAGTTTCGTAGTCCGCTTGACCAATTAATACCTTTCAATTAATTAAGGTTTTTAGTTGAGATAAAAAAGTCAGTGTCACGAGCGGGACTTGATCCACTCGAACACTAACTTCCCACCTCAACCTCACCTTTTGAATTAGTTAGTGTCCGAGTGGATCAAGGTCACGATAGCTCAAGTGGTAGAGCAGCGGCGTATCTTGCCGAAGATCGTGGGTTCGAATCCCGCTCGTGACACTGACTTTTTTATCTCAACTAAAAACTTTAATTAATTGAAATATAGATTAACTTTCAACAGATCGCCGTTACCGTATTAACAGCGTAGCGCCCAACTATTTTAGTCATACCAGATTTTTACTATTTAGAGTCAAATCTCTCTGGCCATCTCTCCGGGCCTCACGAAAAACCCACTTTTTCTCTACTAGACAAGCCGGCGTTTTTCGTTCACCAGGAGTCTTTTCGAGGTTTTTGGTTTCCTATTATCACGTATTTTTCCTTAATCCTTTAGAAAAAACACCGATAACCTTGAGAAAGGAAACATAAAATCAATTTAAAAAAATAGGAAGCTCGGGTGCCTTAAACTTAAAAGGAAAATGTTCATGTTCAGCTAATTAGCCCTGAATTGATAATACTCTCAGTACAAAGGAACGCGATGAAATGGGTTATGAAGTGGGTCAGAAGTAGCGAAACCTCTAAGGCCCATCATTATTTTTTTTTCAATTTTAGATCAATGCAGTCGAACTCTATTCATCAAACAAGAATTGCATAAAAAGCTATTAACTTTACATAAATAAGAATATTCCCGGATAGCCTTACAGCACTGAAAATTTTTTAGACTCACCCACCTTCAAATCCAAGCTGGTATGAAAATGCTTATCATACCTTACAGGAAGAGCCCTCATACATCTGGATCAGAAGAGCAAATTGGTAATCCTCAAGATATATTGAATGCGGAACTGAAGAACAACATCTCAACCAATAAATCATAAATCTCTCTCAGCATCCATTTCGTCTTCATCAGTTGTCGTTTTTAATGTATTTAGGAGTGAGTCAGTTTTCGTTCCTTATACCAGAAAGGACTCTCAGATCATCATTACTGCAGATAATGGAACTACAAGGTTATTTCATCTCGAAAATCTCGTATTTGTATAACCATGTTAATACGAGACTACCAGTTGATAAATGTTAGATCAAAACCGTCCATTGATCTAATTATTTTGTTTTGGTTAGTACCGTCATTTTGTTTAAGCTAAAATACATTTAGTGAATGATTGTGCTTTATCTTTAAAAAAATTACACGCATTAAAAACCCTCAAAAGGTCAAATAGGCAAGCAGCTATTTGCTCGTGAGCATTTATACGAAATACATAAAAAACAACAAATGCATCGGAAATTTCCAAAACCTTCGGAAACATAACTGATCTTGGTTAGTAGGGTCCAAAGAAATTTTCAGTAACGAAAAGGCAAACAAATAGGCCAGGTGAGGATTTAAAAGACCAAAGATTAAAAAGAAGAGATCCTCAACCTATACTTGGCATAACAAAAACAAACACAGAATCCTGCATGTCAGAATGGATCCAAAAGAAACAGAAGGAGGAGTGGAAAAATTCCACAAGTGCTATGCGTAGCAAACGTATAAAAGAACCCTCACGAAAATTGACAATATCATTGATCAGATAGAAAGAGAAGTGACATGGCTACTTACTGGTTGCCGGCACAAAACACCAACATAACACGGGTATATTCAATGGCAATCACATTTACAAATCATGCGATGAGGAGGAACAAAAAACCACCCATATCATCTTCGAATTGCAAAGCAACGGCTCACTAAAGACATAACCTGGGATAAAAAAGAAATCCAGGAAATGAAATTGTAGCACCAACAGTAAGGGGGCTTCGTGGCCTCAATGGTTAATGCGTTAACACGGCGCTCATCACTGTAAGGTAGAAATCCAGACATGCCTACATATGGGCTTGTATTTCAAAAACAACCGGCACTGAATCAACGTCGTCAGTGTGGACACCGTTTGGAAGAACAGAAGCCTTTAAAGTTGGGAGTGGTGTAAGGCAAGGCTGTCTATTAAGCCCTCTCCTATTTGCGTTATTTTTGAACGATTTTGAGGATACATTGGTGACGGGAGTGTCAGTGGGAGGCAAAGACATAAAAGCACTTATGTACGCTGACGACATCGTAATTCTTGCTGACAATCCACGTGGCTTACAAAAGAATATTACCAAACTAGAGGAATACATACTGTGATACGTGGAATCTTAGGGTAAATCTGGAAAAGTCGAAGATAGTTGTTTTCCGCAGGGGAGGTAAGCTTGGCTCTAAAGAGCGTTGGAAATACAAAGGTCTGGATATAGAAGTGGTAAATCGTTATACATACCTAGGAGTACAACTGACTTCTCAACTTTCTTGGAAACCCCACTTCTCGGAGAAATCGAGTTCGGCCAAGTTTGCCCTTAATTCTGTTTGGAGAGGAGCAATGATGCAGCCCCAGATCCCGCTAAAGGCTAAGCTGCATATCTTTAACGCGGTCTCACGCTCAATTCTGTGCTATGCTGCACAAGTATGAGGATCAGAGGAATTCGTGGAGGTGGAGAGGGTGCTATGGTTCTTCATACGAAAACTGTTCAGTCTCCCAAACTACACTCCAGTCTACATACTGCACATTGAAACCGGCCTTCACCCAGTCTTTCTATTCACGTTGACTTTGAACGGTCGTTATTTGGTTAAGGTGCTCCGAATGGACCACGCCAGATTCCCCCGTATGGTGGCTCAACCCAAGAGATCATCAGGCTGGGGATATCTTGGGCTTCTGACTGGGGTAGACTGGCGGACAGGGTGGGAGTGGGTTTGTCTTTTTCGCAACCCGAGAGTAAGGGTCTCTCTCTTCAACTCCAGTCAATTATTAGTCGACTGAAAGATAGTTTTATGGTGAGCAACATAGAGAGAGTGCAGGCTTCCCGTCGATACAGTATATATAGGATGCTGGATCACGGAGTCAGATGTGCCAGCTTGGTTGGGGACCAAAAGACAAATAAGAAAATTACAGACATACGTTAAATCCTGAAACTGAGGGGAGAATTGCTGAACCTACGACATAAGCCGTATGATCTCCTCACCCAACAGGAGTGTGAGTTATGTAATTACCGGGTGAAGGAAGACATATACCACTTTGTCGCGGAATGCCCCATTCTGTCCCCCTACCGTTTATCTGCGTTCGGCGAAAGAACCGTATCAATGGACAGATGCATCAGATTGCTCAACGGACCAGATTGGACAGACTTGGTGAATTATGCTAAAGCGGCCTGGGCCTATCGAAGGCTAATATTAAACGAATTTAATTAGTAATTCTTCTCTCTTCTTCTCTTTTACTCCCAATTTCTTTGCCTCCGCTCTTTCCCTTGATATTTGGTGTTTCTGTTTCTCCGGTCTCAGCTCCGCTAATTGATTTTTAATTCTCAGTTTTGTGTCCTTTTGATTTGGTATTTTGTTATAGATGTTACACTTAGCATAGACTTAGTTTAATGCATTTGTACGTTTATTTTACAGGATTAGTCAATAATTAATCCAAGCCCCGGCAGACGGTTACCTTGCCGTATTAAGTTTATTTTCTTGTTTGAATTATATGTAATTTTCCTTTTTTCTTCTTGTGTGCAATAAACTTATTATTTTTATTATTATATTATTATCATAAACAACCGGCACCCTAGGATTGATAAGCTATTCCGAAAAAAAAAACTTGAGTCGATATCTTTGAACTAAGAAAGTAAAAAAGCAGCTAAATACGGAGGCTGGGACTGGGGAATCAAAACATCACTTTCTTGTCTCTGGTCATCATCATCATCATCAAGATCAATACATGGCAGACTACGTATTGTCCTGATTCATCATTCTATTGTAAAATGGTCGATTTTACTAATGCTTAACGTTTTACTGTAAAAAAGATTTTACTGCAAGTGTAGACATATTAGATATAGTAGGTGAGATGCGAAAGGAATTTTGGAGATCTAATATTATAGTTAAGTTGTTCCAAGGGTAAATCGGCGTTATTTTTCTTTCAAGTAGTCTAAATATACTGAACCTGATTTCTTTTAAGGATAAATTTTATCAATTTTGTTTCTATCTAATAATAAAGCTTTCACACATTCCGCAGAGGCAGTTGTTGCAACAGATACGTTTTGCTTTTCGTGACTCAAAAGCGATAGCAAAGGACTAAGAAAAACCACTAAAAATTTATATTTAGTGAAAAACTCCATCCTTTTTTCACTTAACCTTTCATGAATATCAGGTATTTTGAATTTTTTAGATTGACCACAAGTTACTAATGTTTGCAATATTCTTCCAATATTTTTATATTTCCTTGCAGTCCTTTGAATCTTTAAGTACTTTTATTATCGTGTTGCCATATGCTAAATTCGAGAAATTCTGCTAAATTCTATTATATGTTTTGTGTGATATGATGATGATTTATGTATGTTATCGATTTCGTTAATCAAATTCAATATCGATACATACATCATTACATCACACAAAACACATTCAACACATTCCACACATCAAACATTTTTACATAGTCAGTTTTTTCAACAATTTAGCTATCCTTTTCCTATTTATCCCCGTCTATATAATCCTGAAAGGATAATCTGGGCGAACCATTAACAACGGTTTTTCCTTTCGTCGGCTCTTTTCACCTCAAAGAAGCCGACTCCTCATACAAAAATGTCTTTCTATACCGACTTCCTTCCCCACCACTTCAAAATCCAACGTATATAAACATAAAACAGCAATATCTCCCCAGCACTCTCAAAACGACACACAAGAATGGCACAATTATGCAGAAATACTTTGATTGAATATAAAAAATATTTTTTTGCGTTGATTCACTTTTTTCCACATCCTACATGTATTTGTTAAATTTAAACAATTTTTGTAAATCCCAGGCCCTGAAGATGATCTCAATAAAGATCGAAACGTTAGCACGATAAAGAAAATGTTTTTCTAAAACCTGTCACACCAGAGCACATATATACCTAGAAAAATAATAATGAAATAAAATACGTGCTTAACAGGAAGTGTTTTTTGAATGCGTTCATCCTACAACCAACTTGACCCCCTTGTATGCACAGATAAGGTTGACAAAAGGCCCTCGAAGCTCAGGCTTAGAAAACCTCTTCAGAAGTTTTATCCGTTGGATTTTTATATAAATTATTTTATGCTGAACTATTCGCTTTGATTATTATGCCGATTTGGATAATCCTGAAGATGCGTTCCCGGTTTCAATTACTCACCGAGATAATTTCTTTTGCAGGACATAAAAATGCCACCGATTGGTCGAGTTGTTTTAAATCACTTAATTATACGAGGGATACGGCCAATTTCATTTCTCCGAGCGGTCGAAGGACGTTAAAAGAATTTGGAAGAGTAGATTTATTGAATTATTCATTGCGGATCGATGCCGTACTGCTTATACAAAAGCTCAGACAAATGGCGTACAATTTAAAAATTAAAGTCTGGGTAAATCCAGTTCTTGAATGTATAATACAGGATTAAAATTTTAAAATATATAAAACTAAAATGGCACCAATACTGCTAGAAACGTTAATTTTACCTGTCTAATGAATACAACAATTTGTCAAGCAAATTAATTTTTTTATAGCTTGATTGTAATTTTCCTGCAAGGAAACAATGCTCTTAGCTTTAACAAAAGTAAAATAAGTAGAAATGGAAATAATTAGCGTCTTGCTTCTATTTTTTAAAACCTTGACGTCGTTCAATCTGAGTTTGACATTTGTGCGACAAAAGTAGAGAAAAAAACCACAAGTGTGCGAAGGATTTGGGATATTTTTTAATCAAAACAGTATTACAATGCGCCGAAAACATAAGAAAACTATTACCAAAATTTAAAAAAATATATTTTTCATTTTCGGAAGTATGAATGTGTAGTTCACAAAAGTTATACTCGTAATTTTGTAAAGTTAATTACAGTTGTATAGATAATTCGTTATGAACCGTAAAACCGTTTTTGATCAATTTATAAAAAATGTGCAGAATGGTAACCAATAAATAAATATTTGTAATTAAAAAAACAACCGCTGTCGTTTAGATTCATATTGTTCCAAAAGGTTACTCAAGATTCAAGACTTGAAGAGGGGCATAGGGTTAAGGTAATCATCCGCGGAAGGGTTCATACCATAAATAATTCAGAAAGTCCGAAGTGCAAAAAGACCCAGCCTAATGTGAAAAATGCAAACACCGGCGGAACGCATTAACCACAATTTCAGCGACACTGCGGAATTGCTTAATAAATTGTTACGTTCGTAAAACGTAACATAGTATAAAAACATAACATTTTATGAGTGTATTGTAGTTGTTTGGACAGAGATGCCTCCTTAATTGTAATGCCACCTAAACTAAAATTGGCGGTGGGTTAATCAAAATTAAGACGGTCTAGGGTAGGCTTATGAGAGAGGAGAGGAGTAAAGAAAAGCGAGGACAGTGTGCGTCGAGACGGATATCCCTACGGCCTGGCCGGATCAAAGAAAATCAACGAAGGCGATCGCGGACCCACTCAACTTCAGAGAAGGTGCTCCACATTCCTAGAAGCGGGGATTTTCAAGCGCCTGGAAAAGAAGAATATCTGGACACTGGTTCCCAGGAAAGTTTAGTTTTAAGGAATGTTTATTTAGATTTTATGATAATTTAGGTTCATTTAGTGTGTAAGTTTGTTAAAATGTTACCCGTAGAGAATTAAGATCAATCTATGTTTAATATTTTAGTTTCTATTGGAATAAATGTATTTTTTTGTTTCCTTATGTAAATATTGTGTTCTTTTTTTCTTTGTGTTAATTTTACTGTTATTGAATTTTCTTTGTTTTATTTTATTTTATTTTTTTTTACGGTTCGCTGTTTCCGTGTACATAAACAGCGTGGCGCCCATCTTTTTTAAAATTTAATATTAAGTTTAATATTCTTAATTCATTTAGTAACCCCGCCCGTCTCCACGGAGCGAAGCCGGCAAATTCTCGGCGTAAGAAAATTCCCATAAGTAATAGTCTCGGGGACCATTTCCCAATTCTATTTGGTTAAATTTAATTCACTCTGCATTAAATTCGACGTATTTATCTTGCAATTTTTTTTTATTGGCCTTATGATCTTGCATATTAGCCATGGTACGAATTCTTTGTGTGTTCAAAAATTGGCGGTTATCGGGAAAAAAGGGCCAGAGGCGACGGTGGGAATCGAACCCACGACTGCGGCGTGAGAGTCTCTCATGCTAACCACTCGGCTACCGCGGTAAATCTTGCAATTGGACCTAAAGATTATAAATAAGTTTTGTATAAGTTTGATTCAACAATTTCAACATAAGTTGACTAAACTACTTAATAGTGTGTGGTGATAAGTGACAGTTATTCCATAATTACTCAGAAATCGTGAGATGCGGTCTGGTGTGATGTTTTACATTTTCTTTATCGTCCCAACGTTTCGATCTTTATTGAGATCATCTTCAGGGCCTTGGGTTGTCTGCATTTCAACAAAAAAGTTCTCTGATTGATAGCCTGATCGATAATCTCAATAAAGATCGAAACTTTGGCAGGAAAAAGAAAATGTTTTTCTGAAACCTACATCACTCCAGACCGCATCTCACGATTTCTGAATAATCATCGACTAACGGTCACTAATCACCAGAGTTGGACAAAATCTAACTAATTCAATCATGATAAAGAATTTTGATTGAAGTTTAATCATGAGTGAATTAGTCATGAGTAAATTAATCATTACATGATTTAATCATAATTAATTCAATCATGAAGTATGACTAAATCATAACGATTAATTTACTCATGACTAATTCAATCATTATTAAACTTCAATCGAAATTCTTAATCATGATTGAATTAATTTGATTTTGCCCAACTCTGGCTACAATGACCAACTTACCAAAATCCATCCGACTCCGGATAAAAATTTTGAGATGAGAGTCGTGCTCAAGGCCAACCTTCAAGAAGTGTTATCATAAACGAAAAACAAAGTTACATAATTATTCTATATGTCTATTTTATTACAGTCAAGACCCCTAGATGGTGTATTTTCCAAATAATGTAGAAATCTCTCCTTTTAAGTGGAATAAATTTTAATTCAAAGCAATATTTTTTCCATTGATCGGTTATGTAAACATATTTACTTTTCAAAGCGTAGCTTGTTCTAAGATTTTTTTATTTTATTTTATTATTATTATTGTGAAATAACTTTCTGTTAGAATTTTTTTTAAAGTGATGAAGTTGTGTATTTTTCATTTTTTGAACACCCATTTGTTTGAACATGATTTATCGAAATTTAGTCCTGACTACCGATATTGTGACTAAATTAGTCATGCCTCGTATTTAATTACTTGTCATGACTAATTTAGCCATCATTCACATATGGTGACTAATGACTAAATTTGTCACTTACTATCAATCATGACTAACGGTCTGAGTGATCAATCATTAATCATTAGACATGACTAATTTTTGTCCAACACTGCTAATCACCACACGTTTCTACACGAGAAGAACGAAGAACACGGGAAGCTATGAACAAATTTCAACTACAAATGGACACGAAGCAAAAAGTATTCTTTAGGACATCGCCAACAATGAGAAGAAACTCGCATCGGCTATCAATCAGAGAATTTTTTTGTTGAAATGCAGACAACACAAGGCCCTGAAGATGATCTCAATAAAGATCGAAACGTTGGCACGATAAAGAAAATATTTTTCTGAAACCTACATCATACCAGACCGAATCTCACGATTTCTGAATAACTAATTAATAGTGTAAAACGGACAGTTAGTAAGTAAAAATATATAAGTTTTTCGTAATCATTATTGAGAATGAATTTAATTAAACAATTTTTTTTTAAGCAAATAATTTAAAAATAATTTGTTTGTTGCATATGGTATATCTTTTTTTTTTAATATTTACGTACAAAATCAAAAAAGGTTTTCATTCAATATCATGCTGGTTGTTTATATTTCTAATCAAAACTAGAATGACTTCCATCATTCTCCAATTTTTAATATTATCAACAAAACAGTTATGTATAATTAATTTTAATATTCTCCAAAATGGGATTTAACGGCATACAGTCATAATCATGCATTAAGAAATAAGTGGTGATTAGTAAATGTTAGTCGATGATTATTCAGAAATCGTGAGATGCGGTCTGGTGTGATGTGGGTTTCAGAAAAACATTTCCTTTATCGTGCCAACGTTTCGATCTTTAATGAGATCATCTTCAGGGCCTGGGATTTACAAACATTGTTTAAATACAACATTGTATAGAGTTTGTATTGGATAGATTTTATATAGTATTATTAGAAATAGTGGATGATGTGTGTTGAGTGTAGTTGTTGATTATTCTGTTGATTATGTGTTTAGGGTAGTGATTGTCATGGAGGATCTGTTTGTATATCTTTATGTTCCTGTGGTGAAATGATTCATGGCTTACGGTAATAATTCTGTGAAGTAACCCTTTGGTCATGTTTATTATTGTGTGAAGAGGATCTGTATTTCTTGATACTTTGCGATACTTTGATTGAATATAAAAAATATTTTTTTTGCATAGTATAAATTAACTATTTTTACATCCGACATGTATTTGATAAATTTTAACAATGTTTGTAAATTCCAGGCCCTGAATATGATCTCAATAAAGATTGAAACGTTGGCACGATAAAGGAAATGTTTTTCTGAATAATTAGGAAATAAGTTAACAGCTGAATATATGTAAATATATAAATGTCCTCGCATATTCCGCAGTTCGTCTATTTTTTATTTGCTGTNATTTACCATTTTTAAAAATTTCACTATTTTTCGTGATCCGCTTGACTAATTAATATCATTCAATTAATTAAGGTTTTTAGTTGAGCTAAAAAAAAGTCAGCGTCAGGAACGGTATTCGAACCCACGACCTTCGGCTTGATACGCCGCTACTCTACCAGTTGAGCTATCGTGACTTCGATCCACTCGGACACTAACTTCCCATCTCAACCCCAATTTTTGAATTTTCCCTCCTTTTTGCCATTTTTCAAATGACGTATAATCTATTTGATTCTCGGCGACAAATGAAATGGCCACATTTCTCGCTTCCGACAACCTTAAAATTGCTTCCAAAAACTATAAAACAATTCAGACAATTTTTTCCAAAATTAAAGATCTCACACCAATAACAAATAAATCTGACGTAATCTATAAAATTACTTGTTTAAACTGTCCGGCAACTTGCATCGTTCTTACATCCCAATATCTGGATAAGAGAGTAAAGCAACATATGTATGAATGCAACAAACCCAAGCACGGGTGCTTCAGTGAGAGTTATGTATCTTGTGTGGTGATTAGTGTCTGTTAATTTTTCAGAAATTGTGAGATGCGGTCTTGTGTGATGTACGTTTTTGAAAAACATTTTCTTTATCGTTCCAACGTGTCGATCTTTATTGAGATCATGTCCAGCGCCTGGGATTTACAAACATTGTTTAAATAATTTTGTAAAAAATATTTTGTATATTCAATCAAAGTATTTCTCCTCATTCAAAGTGTTTGTTTTCTATGTAATTGTGCCAGTGAGATATTGCTGTTTTACGTTTATATAGGTTGGATTTTGAAGGGGTGGGTAAGGGAGTCGGTATAGAAAAGACATTTTTTTATAAGGAGTCGGCCTCTTTGAGGTGAAAAGAGCCGACGAAGGGAAAAAATGTTGGTAATAGTTCGACCAGATTATCCTTTCAGGATTACATAGACGGGGATAATTATGAAAAGGAAAGCTAAATTGTTGAAAAATGAGACTACGTAAAAATGTTTCATGTTTGGAATGTGATGAATGTTTTTTATGTTATTTGTGTGATGTGATGTTATTGAATATATGAAATTGATTAATGATATTGGCGTAGCTGCGACTCAGTTTACATGTGTCTGTTCTATAAATGATGCTGTGTTTATCTCTGTTGCTGTAAACTATTTCTAAAAAGTTAAGTTTATGTTCGTTTTGTTCTGTGCGTAATATTTTTTGATTGTTGAAGTCGAAATTGTGTTTGTGTTCAAAATGGTGGGTAGCGAGTGCTGTAGGATTTTTTTTCCCCAATCATAGATATTTTGCTTTACTCTATTGTCCAAGTATTGGGATGTAAGACCGATGTAAGTTGCCGGACAGTTTATACAGTTGATGCAAAATTCCCATTTTAAATTGCATAAATAATTATAAAAAAAATTTCTGTTTCTTTTTTTAATTAGAATTGTGAATTTTTGTTCCATAATTTAAAAATTCCCCGTAGGCTTGTATGGCTAATAATAATAATAATAATAATAATAATAATAATAATAATAATAATAATGGAGTCAGACTAGCAACAGTCTCAGCATGATTATAGGCTCATCCTTATCCTTTTATTCTTCCATTCAAATATGATAACTAATTCTACATAACAATAATAAGAAACAAAACACAATAACATTTCTTTATCTTTATCTTCTTTTTGTTTGTTTTGGAGGGAGCTATTTTTCTTATTTAAATTGCGATTTTGGGCATTGCAGTTTATTCCCCCGCAATTTGTATTTTCTTTCATTTCATTTTTCCGCTCCGGTAGCCTCAAAAACTTCTGAAAAAAGAAATCTTGCACGCCCAACTCTTATTCAAACATTAGCAGGCATTCAATGGTATAATAATTTGGGAAAAGGCCTAAATCTCATTATAAATTCCAATAAATTTGAGAAAGCTGAAAAGTGCTCTTCGAAAGAAACACTGGGGACCCAGTAACTCCTGTAAATCACTCGAAAGGTTGAGCCTTTGCCTAAAGGGTTGTAAAGTGGGACAGTCGACCAAAATATGTTTTACTGTCAAAATGGTGCGTTCTCCACTTCGCGTAAATCGAGGACAAGTTGGAAAGTTGTTGCCTATTAAAACCCTATTATGGATTAGCCTGATGTGACCTATTCGCAATCTAGAGAGAATCACAAGTTCTTTTCTCTCAAGTTCCCCAGTTGGCCATTTATGTACAACTGGCTTAATTTCTTTCATACTATCTCTACAGACATTCCATCTTGCCGCCCACTTTCGTTTGATAATGTTTTTAACATAAACGACTATATCGTCTGGACGGAGAGGAAATTGATCTGTCCTTTGTGGATGGTTTGCAGCGTTTCTTGCCCGTTGATCAGCTTTTTCATTTCCAGAAATGCCGACATGACTAGGAACCCAAACAAATACCACATGTTTGTTGAGTGTTCTGATTTCATAGAGATATTTGTGAATTTCTAAGATGTAAGGGTCAACTGAGAAATTATTTTTGATTACTTCGAGACTACTTTTCGAATCAGAGCAAATAATAGCATTACAAATTCCTGGCGATTCCTCTATAATGCTCAATGATCTTCTGATTGCATGAAGTTCAGCTGTGTATACGCTAGCCTCATTCGATAGAGACCAGCTGAAGTTATACTCATCAGCAAATATCCCACACCCTACAACGATTTCATTTTTAGCTAATATTTGTTGTTCTTCTTTTAACAAATACAGCTTATTCTAAGTCTGGTCTTGGCTTACAATAATAACAAATTACTGTTATTTAAATAATTTAAAATAATGATGTTTTTTTTTATTTCGACCTCTACAGTTTAACTTATGAATTTTCCTTCTTGAAGTTGAGATAATACGTCATTTTTTGTCTTTATACTTTTTATTGTCTATGAGAACCGTCTTGTTTCCTTTGTCCGATCTAGTGATTAACACATCTTCATTTTTTTTTCTAAACGCATTCTACATTTTTACATTTTTCTTAATGCCAAATTCGTGTCTGTCTAATGCGGTATTGTTTTTATTTTTATTATGAAAGTTTGCCATTATATTGGTTACTGCCGCCCTGACTTCCCCTTTCAGGTTTTCCACCTGTTCTTTACTTAGAAAAACTTCCAGTTCGCCGATTATGTCCATGACTGTCTTGCTTGTTAATTTACTTTTCATATTAAATTTTGGTCCAACTGACAATATATCAACTACTTCCTCCGATATAGGCTTATCTGTCAGGTTTACCACCCAGTCCTGTTGGACTTCATGACTTATTATCGCACCTTCAAGAAGGAAAAATCATAATTTAAAATAATGAAAAACTATTCTGAACAACTACTTCATCATTGCAGCTTAATTTCAAATTTTAATAACAACCTATTTTAAATTTCGTCAGTTACTTTTCATAAACACGATTATTTTTGTTATTCTTTACTTTTATCGCTATTATGAAACTATTAAAAGCTATCTGTATTAAATTCACTAATTTCACGGTCTGCTTGACCAATTAATATATTACAATTAATTAAGGTTTTTAGTTGAGATAAAAAAGTCAATGGCACGAGCGGGATTCGAACCCACGATCTTCGCCTAGATACGCCGCTGCTCTACCACTTGAGCTATCGTGACCTAGATCCACTCAGACACTAATTTCCCATCTCAAAAAGAAGGGAAAATTCAAAAGGAGGGGTTGAGATGGGAAGTTAGGGCATTCGGACAGATCGAGGTCACGATAGCTCAAGTGTTAGAAGAGCGGCGTATCTAGGCGAAGATCGTGGGTTCGAATCCCGCTCGTGCCATTGATTTTTTATCTCAACCAAAACCCTTAATTAACTGCTATTTGTATTTATTTAGGTTAAGATTTGGGTAAAGTTAAGGTAATTAAGGTCATAGTTTTGTATTGGAAAAATCTCTAATAAATTTCAAACATTATTTTTTTATTTGAACATGAAATAATACTATTTTTACAACAAAAACAAGAACAATAATTTCCATGACTTATTATACGTAAGTTTATAAGCGTTGACGCGTCGGCACTCTTCTGTAAAAATATATTACCTTCTCTTTTATTGACGTTCGCAAAACTTTTGCCTAAATAAAAATTCTTCGGAAGAATTTTTTAGACTTCTAAAGGTGCAACGTCCAGACGTTTATATGCTAATTCATCAAAAAACATCGACTTACTAATTTAAAGTAGCTTTGACGCCTTTTACACGCAGGCTTCTGGCGATATGGTACTAAATCAATACTTTATACCTTAATGTAAACATAGGAGCATAAGCGAAATTGTGCCCTGTTCGACATAATTTGCTTTTCCCTCCATCTTATCGCAAAGTACCGGGCTCGACCGCAGCTCTTTACAGCACGTAAGCACACAAAATGAATATAACGGTGATTAATTTAATTATTTAATTTACAAAATGCTTTTATTGATTTAACGCCGTTGTCACTGGGTTGGAAAAGTTTAAAGTAACACAACAGGGCGGCGGGAGTCGACTAATCAGAAATTTAATAATGTGCCATATTAAACTTCAGCTAGGTAATTAATTTGACTAAAGGCAAATAAAAACTAAGAATCCATATTTTGTCGGATTTTTAATTAAACAAGCAAAACAGAATATGTTCCGCAATCCAATAATGCTACCTGCTGCCTGACGTTAAGTCATCAGAAACGGCGATAAACGATTAATATTTAAACAAATACCAGTTGTCTTGTAAAGACGTACTTACGAAAAACAATCTTATACTAAATATTTATTTTATCCGACAATTTTATCCCTATTGAGGATGAGAGGATGATGTGTTGTTCTAATACGTGGATTATCCCAGTTGAAATCCGATTGTCTATCTAGTCAACTATGAGCCTCAAGAAAATGATATTTTCCGTACAAAATTTTCAAGCGAAATTTCCTATCATTATTATCTAAGTTGTGTTAAAACAATTTGATTTGTACGTTTAATACAAATCTTAATTTTTAAATATAAATATAGTACAAAAAACAAGGCAATCAAAATCAAATACAAATAATCTAGAAAAATAAGTAATGTAGGGAATTGTGAAAAAAAACTCAATTACCGTATAGTAACATTTAAAACCAGGTCCACTATTTATTTTTTTTTAATGGGCAGAGGTATAATTAACCGTTCCTCGCCCTTGCGAGTTCTGAATTTAAATCCAAAATGAATATGCAAAGGGTCTGCTAACGTGGAGTTTTAGTGAAATCTCATTCCTAGCTTTGGGCTGAGCATGGTTATTAACGCGCGGTCAGAAGTAGAAAAATAAACGCATGACGCTCGATTTTGACTTATCAACCAAGAAATATGAATCACCCTAAAACCATATATAACTTATATTTTGAACGTTTAAAATTAATTAAATTCATTATTTTTCGTGGTCCGCTTGACCAATTAATACCATTCGATTTATTAAGGTTTTTAGTTGAGATAAAAAAGTCAGTGTCATGAGCGGGATTCGAACCTACGACCTTCGGTTTGATACGGCGCTACTCGACCAATTGAGCTATCGTGACTGTATAATCTTGACATAGAGGGCGCTTTTCTTGAATAGATTCCGTACCTTTTAGAATTAGCGTTAGGAGTTTCTCAGAGTTCCGCTCCAGTTCCTCCCATTGTTGGTACCAAAATATTTTTTTAGCAATAATTTTATTTGCAAGAAAACGTGTAAGTCTTTGGTGCTTTTTTTAATGCAAATAATACCTAGCGTCACTAACAAAAGTTCTGTTAAATCCTTGATCCCGTTTCCGCACCCTTCCGAGTAAATAACAGTCCCAGTAAACCTGGCGAATATCAAGTAGTTTCCCGTAGGATAGGCCAATTAGCAACATCCCGTGCACTATCTCAGCAGATAGTTTCCAAATAAAGCATAGGCTTTACTAGCAAAGGTTGATCTTTATTGCGCTTAAGGGCGTTGTCCGAGTCGGCTTACTTAACTAAAACTGGCCTCTTGGGGGTACAGGATCTCATTCCTTTTCCAAGTCCATTACATGTCCGATCGAAAGCGCACCCTTATCTCGAATAATAGCCTCTTAAACCTATGGCCGGTTATTTCTATATATTTACCCGGGCGCATTTTCAAACCTACACATTTAAAGCTTTGGTGGTACGTGAAGAGGTTGTTTTGCCTAGCGGATCATCTTATGTTGAAAATTAAATTCCGCCTTTTATATGATCGGGCTTTTCTCTGGCTAAACCAGTTAAAAAAATCTCGGAAATCGAGAATCATCCATCGCCTATATGATCATTTAAGCATACATTTTTCGAGAACAAATATAGCTCATTTTAACATTGTGCTAAACACACACCATATCATATGATTTTTGTTGAGTTCTTATTCAATAAAGAACAGTAATCAAAAAATGCAAAAATAAGTTTGGTGAAGTCGTGACGTCAGGAATAAAGTATTATAGAAAAACACATTTTTTGCCGGCGTTTCGAACTTTATCCCGGTCATCTTCAGGACATAACGTGGGTTTCTTGTTCTTGTGGTATCATAATGGTTTGTGTACAATTATTTAGACGCACAAATCTACTTTAAAAAATTATACCAAACTATTTATTTAGAAATCGTGAGATGCGGTCTGGTGTGATGTAGGTTTCAGAAAAACATTTTCTTTATCGAGCTACGTTTCGATCTTTATTGAGATCATCTTCAGTCGCAGCTACGACAATATCATTAATCACATTCAATACAGATAACATACATATATCATCACATTACATTCCACACATCAAGTATTTTTCTCATAGTCTAATTTGCCAAAAATTCAGCTTTCCTTTTCCTATTTATCCCTTTCTATATAATCCTGAAAGGATAATCTGGCCGAACCATTACCAACATATTTTTTCCATTCGTCGGCTCCTCAAAGAAGCCGACGCGTTAAACAAAAATGTCTTTTCTATACAGACATCCTTCCGCACCCCTTCAAAATCCAACGTATATAAACACAAAATAGCAAAATCTCATTGGCACTCTCGACACGACACGCAAGAATGGCACAAATACACAGAAGAGAAACATTTTGAGTGAGTAGAAATACTTTGATTGAATATATAAAATATATTTTGCATTGTATAAATTCACTTTTCCACATCCTAAATGTAATTGTAATATGTAACCAATGTTTGTAAATCCCAAGCCCTGAAGATGATCTCAATAAAGATCGAAACGTTGGCACGATGAAGAAAATGTTTTTCTGAATAATTAGGAAATAAGTTAACAGCTGAATATATGTAAATATATAAATGTCCTCGCATATTCCGCAGTTCGTCTATTTTTTATTTGCTGTAGAGACGAAAAATAGAGAAAAGTACAAGCTCTTTGGTTATTTTTCTTGATGAGTTTGCTCCACGTAGTGCCTCGAAAGTGGGTAATTAACACGGATGGTAATTTTTTTCACCCGTTTGCATAAATTAGTCCCAGTCTTGTTCTATGCGTTTCACTCTATAGATTAACAGTGAGAACGATTCGAAAAAGATTAACGTGTCCGTTTGTTAAGAATTACTGGGCTAACCGGTCTAATTGGGCAAAAGAAGGGCGCTATACGATACAGTAACGCTACACTTGGGTGCCATGCAAAGCTGTACTGTAGCATATGTTCTGTCAGACTGTCAGTTTAATGTAAATTTCATTGAAGAATAATTGTTATACGAGTGATTCGCGGCGCCCGCTGCTTCTACACCTCAAATGCAACAAAAACCTTCGCATGAACTATGGTCCTATACCCAAGCCCTTCGCAGATATTCTAATTTTATTTTTTCAACTATGTATGTACAATTTTACTCGTAACTCACGAAGTTAGAAGAAATTCATTCATTTTTAGGGAAATCAAAATAAAGTAATGAAAAGAGGAATTTCCTACAAGAAGGCGCCCTTCGAGAACTTTTAGTATAACAGCTAAATTTGGTAACAAAACGAACACTAAATTTAACATTTGGAAAAAAATAATCGGCAACTTTATTGGAAAAATTCACGGTAAAGCTGGGAAAATTTCACAAAATATTTTTCGTTTTTTAAGCATTCTAACGGCATACATTTCTTTAATTCTGATTCTCAACCCTTTCGCAGATATTCAACATTTTTTTGAATTCTCTACGATTTTCGTCAGAGATGTTCTAGCAACTGTCAAATTATTCATTTTTGTGAAAATATAAATAAAGCATTGAAAAAAAGGGTTAAATGTCTTTTAAAAAAGCGCCCTTCGAGAACTTTCAATTTCATTTTTGATAACAAAAGAAACGCTAAATTTTTGAAAAGTGCTTAATTTACCATTTTTTAAAATTACACTATTTTTCGTGGTCCGCTTGACCAATTAATATCGTTCAATTAATTAAGGTTTTTAGTTGAGCTAAAAAAAGTCAGCGTCACGAACGGGATTCGAACCCACGACCTTCGGCTTGATACGCACTCTACCAATTGAGCTATCTTGAATTCGATCCACTCGAACACTAACTTCCCATCTCAACCCCAATTGTTGAATTTTCCCTCCTTTTTGCCATTTTTGCCATTTTGTTCATTTCACAATCTCTGAATAATCATCGATTAACGGTCACTAATCACCACACATTATACCAAACGGTCACTAAAAAACACTTTAAGACTTACGTCTAAAAACAAAACTAGAAAATCCACTATTTTTCTGTAGATTTATAGTCAACATTTAAAAGCAAGAGTGGCAGTGTTATATTGGCCGAAAAAAAGACTGAATTTGCCTCTGACGTTCAATTTTCAGGGCGTTCATTGGATGGGGTGAATTGGCCAGCTGTAAATCATCAAGGGTACGATCAACGCATTCGAAATTCGGCTTCGTTAGATGCCGATACGTGTGAATATCAAAGGACCGAATGCTGAAGAGGAAATGATACCAGTATTAATTTGTGATTGTTTACGGTTGTCTTTTGTATATGCGTAATTCCACGAACAAAACAATGTTACAAAGATTTTAGGGGCAGGATGAAGAGCAGATATAATAATTAAAATATAGATCAAAATGTTTCCTTAAATAGCAAATTTGAGAACATTAATCTTTTAAATGGTCTTAATAAAAGAGAGAGAGAGAAAGAAAAATTGAGAAATAATCTAATAATTGGGGCAAAAACAGAAAGCTGGAGAGTTGAAAAAAATAAATTGACATAGTGATAAAGAATTTGAATGAGAGTATAAGTTTATAAAAACGGAAAAACGGAATGTGTGTTTGAGGGTGTGAGAGAGGTAGAGGAAAAGAGAAAGAGAGAGTGAGTGAGAGACCAAAATATGTATGTCATACAACTAGGATCTAGTTGATCTAGATCTAGTAAGTAAACAGATAGATAGAAAAAGAGATTCAGAAAGAAAGAAGAGTTGATAAATAAAAACGTCCAAATAGTATAAAAATGATGAAACAGATAAATAAACAGAAACAGTGTTATGCTACGATAAATGTCCATATTGAAGGAAGACGGACGAAATAGCTAGAAGCGAACGTAGTAACTATCGAAATTGGTAAATAAACTATATTTGTTGCAGAAATTTTAAAACGTGTGAGTAGCCGCGGTAGCCGAGTGGTTATCATGAAAGACTCTCACGCCGCGGTCGTGGGTTCGATTCCCACCGTCGCCTCTGGCCCTTTTTTCCCGATAACCCCCAATTTAAACACACAAGAATTCGTACCATGGCTAATATGCAAGATCATAAGGGCAATAATAATAATAATTAAAAAAAAAAAAAAACCTCTACAAAATGTTATGCAAAACTGTTTTATTAATAATTTTGTCTCCTTATATCAAAAGAAATACATTTAAATAGCAAATTTAAGAAAATTAATCTATTTAATAGTCACAATAAAACAGAGAGAGAGAGTGAGAGTGAGAGAGAGAGAGTGAGAGAGTGAGAGTGAGAATGAGAGCGAGAGAGCGAGAGAGAGAGAGTGAGAGAGAGAGCGAGAGAGAGAGAGAGAGAGAGAGAGAGAGAGAGAGACAGACAAACAGACAGACAGAGAGAGAAAAAGAATGATTGAGAAACGATCCACATAAAAAAGGAAGGAACGGCACACAACCAAAAGATAAAATAAAAGAAAAAGGAGCAAATAATAAATATCAAGTTACAAGTCAGTGATGGACAAATTTGAAAATGTTAATCAAAATTTGGTTTCATCAGCATTTATGAAAAAAGATATATATCTTTACTTGTAAAATGTCGCGTTCATTTTTTAAATAAAAAACATCCAAGGATTGAAGCCGATGCTAAGGAAAACAACCATAACGCTAAATTTGACGATGCTAACCGTTGTGAAAATGAAATGAGCCCGCCCTGGATACGTGAGAGGAATGCAAATGTACTGACGATTCGATATGATTGGTCACCAACCAAGACTAGACAACCTTAATAAAATATGAAAGATGTTCCGTTAAATGAGGAGTTTTACAATCTTATTGCATATTTTTATAACAAGTATATGTAATATTTTTGATCGATGTAATTTAAACCATCCAATTTGCGTTTTTTTTCTTTTCATTCATGTTCTACTCCCATTCTAATCAGTTATTCCGTCGTTCCTCCTCTCTCGAAGAGAAATTTTTGTGTGCTTCTTTGTCACTCTTACTAATCCACCTACAGTTTTCTATATTAGTTTCCCTGTTGCTCATTTCTCTCTTTCTCTTCTTCTCAATTTATTTATGTCTTGTTTCTACTTATCTGTTTATCTCACATTCTCTCTCTCTCTTTCTTTCAAACTCAATCATTCTCATTTTCTTTTCTCTGTCCCCCTATCCTTTTATTGATCTATTTTTATTTTTTTCTATATTTCTCATCATCTCGTCCATTATCTCTCGCTCTGTCTCAATAGTCGTTGATTGTAAGAGTAGTCAGAAATTTATCAAATTCTATGACACTAAATAAAACCACATTCATTCACTCACCCTCTTTTGATCTATTTGTTTATTCACTCACGTTTCATGTTTTTAGAATTTACCTAATTCCTGTTGTTTGTTTTATCTTTGTNCCATAATTAATTAATTCATAAACTTTTCTAGTTTTCGTGGTCCGCTTGACCAATTAATATCATTCAATTAATTAAGGTTTTTAGTTAAGATAAAAAAAGATGAAAAATGGCAAAAACGAGGGAAAATTCATATAGGTGGGTTTGAGATGAGAAGTTAGTGCCCGAGTGGATCGAAGTAGTGGTGGAGTAACGGCGTATCAAGCCGAAGGTCGAGGGTTCGAATCCCACTCGTGACACTGACTTTTTTATCTTAAGTAAAAACCATAATTAATTAATTCATAAACTTTTTTCATTTCTATAACGTTTTTTCCATTTATTACATTCTTTATGATTTCTCCTTCACATACCACTGTTTTAATCACAGTTAACATTCATATTTGGTATCTGGACTTTATGTCGATCTCGATCATAAACTCCCATCCCTCTCATTCACACTCTATTAGCCAAAATGAGTAAAGACAAAATCGAAACATATCTTCTTTAAGAATTGTCCTTGATATCTGATCTCATAAAGTTGCTATTAGATCAGAGTTGTCTCCAGTGATAGGAAAACTTTTCTTTTGTCGTTCCGCCAGTTGAAATCTGGTTTAATAGAACATTTTCTACAATCATTCTCCGGAATTATCCGCTTTTTATTAAAGTCTGCTCATTTTTTAACAAAACCGTTATTAGTGATTGTTTTCCGTAATTGAAGGAGTATTGTAAGGAAGGCAAACATTTGCCTACTTTTTGGAATGGTTTTTGTTAAAACGCTCCTTGCTTGTGCTATCGAAACAAAGTTTAAATTTTAGCGTTCACCTTGATAATTGAAAAACCTCTGATTTGTACATCAGAATAACTGTATGGGACATAATTTGGAAAAACTACCCCGTTTGATGTTTCATTTGTACACTTATGATTATTTTCGGTTAATAAGAAAAACAAAAATACTTTTTCTTATTTTCCATCAAACCAAATTGGTCATTGAATGTTTCCTTATTGAAAGACAAAAAATACACAATTATGTCTGTTTCTTCTATCTAAAACTGTATAAAGAGTCGAGAAACAATTTTAGTGGAACATATCGTGAAACTGTTCAAAAACAAATAATAATATACAAATTCAAAATTAGATTTGGATAAATTCATTCTAATATCAAACGGAACATAAAAAAGGAAAAACTGGAAAAAAGGGAATAGAAAATAAATGTACCGTTGTTCTAATTAGTAGTATGTTTAATTTTGTGATTTTTATGAGAGGCATTATTCCAAAGTTTACCTCCCGGGATAAGAAAGAAAGGGCGATTACTATTTAAAACTTGTGCTTCCTTTAACTTGGTTTGTGGGTTGTTTAAAACTTTCAAAGTTGCTCATCCCTCCTGGCTCCGACCTAGGGATAATGTACGGATGAAATTCTTTCGCCTTATAAAGTGACTTGAGTTTTTCTCTTCCCTGGAACGTTACGATTAGCTTTTTAATTTTATCTTTTTAATAAATATCCTCTCCGATTTTAAGCATAATTAATTAAAATTGTTTTAATTAACTAGACTAAAAATGGATCGAATGAAGGGGAAAATGTTTGTTCACCTTCAGTAAGTACAATACCGTAGAATTGTCAACAACAATTTAGATTACATTCAATTATAGATTCTATTATCTAAATAATCGAAGTATTTTTCTTTAAGCCCAAACAAAACAGAATCTCATGGAAATTGCTCGATTCAGAAGAGAAGAGGAAAAGCAAAAAGAAAATTGTATAGTAAAAAAAAGAAACATATATTGCACGATAAATAAACATTTTTTTAAAATAAAAATATTATGCATTTAAATAGCCTTCATTCTTAGTTATTAGAAATATATCCATATCTTTTATCTATCCATGATTCATATCACAAAGCGTTTTGTTTGATGAGATTTCTAATATATTGTAAGAATAGCAAGTATAACGTGCGCACGAGGCGGCGAAGGCCGGGACGTCCCACATTCCGGATCGGACCATCGCGATCAGGCCCCCTGACGCTAAATAAGCAGTAAAAAATATGATAATAGAAAGATGGCAGCGTCAGTGGGCGGGGTTGTCGAAGAGGCACTTGCGAGTCAAGAGCACGACCGGTAGGCCCTCAGAGAACCTGAGCAAGAGACGGAGGGATCGTCCTCACCCGACTGAGGGTTGGCCATACGCGGTTGACACACGGGCACCTGCTTTTGGGCCAAAGTCGCGCAGGTGCCCCTTATGCAGAGAAAGGTTGCTCGATGTGTCACACATAATAGAGGCGTGTCATGCCTTCGCTCTATACAGAGAGCGTGTAGGCATGCCGCCGGATCTAAGAAGAGTTCTCGAACACGGTAGCGAGTTTCAGGGTCCCCTGTTCCTCTTTTTAGGGGAATTGGGAATTTTTTTAATCGTATATAGCCTTCAAAATATGTGTTTTGTACGAGAGAGTGTATTTATTAGAGTGAATGGGGAGGGGCTGATGGTGGAATAGCAACCCCATCGCCCCTCGAGCTGTCTACGTGACTTGGGTCAGTAGCGGAAGATTTATAAAAGTACCCCATCAACCCCCAATCTAGATTAGTTTGTTATAGGGAATAGTTAGATAGTAAACTCCATCTTCCAAACAGTATGAGTGCGATCAATGTATATAGGTATGAATGCATTTATTGCTGTGATTGTGTATCGAATGTGTAGCGTTATTATGTTAGTGCTTCGGGGCTGAAATGACCAAGATGTCGGAAGCCCCTATAAAAAAAAGCAAGTATTGTTTATTGCATTTTTTTTTTTTTTACGAGGGTTCGCAACAGCAGAGGTCATCTAAACCCTCAGGGTGCCGGTGTTTTTGAAAAAAAGCCCATTTGTAAGTACGTCGGGTTCGAATGCAGGGCCGCTGGATTCGAACCCGGGACCTTTACCTTACAGTGATGAGCTCCGTGTCAAAGACGAAACCTTGCGGCCACCGACGCCCCTTATTTTGTTATTATTATTACACATAGGCTGATAATATAGATCAAAAACATATCTTCTATATTAAATTGCTTATTTTATTAAGGCCTTTAGTTTCTACCGTATTATTATCTCAAGCGTTCAATACCGGCTTACACCTAACGAAAATCGGCCGAATACTTGCCGAGAGTTAACAGAAAAGACATTTAACCGACGAATAAATCGGTCGAGATGCGAATCGGGTGGGTTTCTATTTTTTTCGGCGAAGTAGATTCCCCCATCACACTTTTCAACTTGCCCGAGTACTCGGTCGGTATAAACACGACAAAAGGGCGATCGAATTGTGATTTGAGTTATTTGTGGGTAACGAGTACTTGTGGATTTTGTAAATGAAAAAATTAAAAAATCTAGGTATTATATAATACATACTTTCTTTGTCAGGTTTTTTTTTTGCTTTGTTTGTACTCATTAGCCGTTCTGCATCTCCTGGGTGTAATTCCTATAAGAGGTAAGGGTGGTACGTGGTACTTTCGAAATAATGTTTTTATTAAATCCCACAATTCTACTGGCATTCCAAAGCATTGTTTGGAGATGCTTAATCAAATACAAGAAAATGGCTAATTCAGTTACCTCTGTTCGGAAAGGCCTATTTCTCCTACGGGGTCCGGTGTAACACACATTTCCACTCTCTCGAAACTGCCTCACAAATCTTATCAAGGTTTGATGGTTAGGCTGAGTGATTCTCGACATCGTCGCCGATAAAGCACTACTGATGGACGATATTTCCGGTTGCTTCCTGTAAAGATTTTCACCATATCACCATTTAATTATGGCGCGATATTGCTGACACGGCATCCCAACCGATAAAGCAAATGAAAGATATTATTTCTGTGTTGATTCAAAATAAACAAGTTTTAATCTTCGAACTTAGACAATTTTTTTCTTTTCTTTAACGAGGGTTCGCAACATCGGTTGTCAAAAGAAATTGTTTAAAATGGAATGTTAATTGAGAGTATAATGGTTATCGTGAAACCATTGTTCAAAATTAGTCACCCTAACTATTAAATAGAAAGTATTCAAGTATAAGTAAAAATAAGAAACATAAATTTTAAAAGTCTGTAATTGAATATATATTTTATTTTCAATTTTATGAACCCATAAAATCTTTTCCATGTAATATTGTACCTGATCTTTGTACCTACCGATACTACAAAAGATATTTAGTTTTACTATATTTGTTTAACAGGGTGACCGACATTTCGTGCCCCACCCACTTTGGTTATGAAAGCAAGTTGAAAGAAATTCGTACTCCTATTTCAAGGTTTTTCATGTACTTTATTTTTTGGCTAATAAGGGTTAATTGTTTTCTCTAAATACTGCAGCAAACACCAAACAACTTTTTTCAAATCAGACCCTATTGCTTTTTCCACTTTTTGGTACTGTGTAGACTCCTGAAACAATAAAAAAAAACATTTTGTGTAAAAAATAACCCGTTCCAAATGTTCCAAATTGTTTTTAAAAATATCTCGATAGTTCAATTTTAGATGAAAAAGAAAAAGATTTTAATAAATTTCGTTTCAAAATTATCAATGAATTAATAAATAAAATAAGAATATAAATTTTAAAAAATAATCAACAAATTTATCAACAGAAAAAGAATGTGTCGATAAATGCGTTGCCAGTAGTATTGTAATAAAAGATGTAAAAAATGAAATAAATATCCCTCGATTTAAAAACGAACGACAGCCCTTATTAGACCAGGAAATTATTTTTTCAAATGTTATGTATATATACGGGGTGTCCTTTTTTGATGGGCCGACTGAATTTTTCTTGAACAAATGACGCTATAAAAAAAACTGTTTAATATTTTTAGTCTAGTTTCAAATTTTTACCTTCCTTTGGATAAAATTATTCAGGCCCAGGTCAACTTCATAATTTCAAATACGACCATATACTGCCAGATATATCACATTAATGAATTTAAAAAAATTTATGAGGGTTCGCAACAACAGAGGTCATATAAACCCTTAGGGTGCCGGTGTTTTTTTTTAAACCCATTTTTAAATATGTCGGGTTCGAATGCCGGGCCGCTGGATTCGAACCCGGGACCTTTAACTTACAGTGATGAGCGCCGTGTCAACGCCGAAACCGTTGCGGCCACCGACGCCCCTAATGGATTTTTTACCTTGAAAACAATGATGCAATTGGATTTTAAATTGGTTAAAAAATGACCAAATTATGCAGTAGACATTGGTTTTAAATGGACCCACAGAAAATAATCAAGTGGAGTTAAATCGGTTGACAGAGCAGGCCAACAGCAGGCCAAGCGGGCCACCTCAGGTAGTGACGATTCAAATAGCGTTTCACCTGCAAATAATTTTGTGACTGGCATCCATCATGCTACAAAAAAAAAAAATTGTAAGTATGTCGGGTTCGAATGCCCGGCCGCTGGATTCGAACCCAGGACCTTCACCTTACAGTTATGAGCTCCGTGTCTACGCCTAAACCGCTGCGGCCACCGCCGCCCCCAATTTCTTTCTTGATTCAAAATAAACAAGTTTTAATCTTTGAACTTAGACACTGTTATTATCCCAAGAAGCAAGTAAACAACCAGAAATAAGAGAATTATCAAAAGGATAAATTGTTGTTTCGCAACACCTCCACTTTTAATCTAACGTTTATGTAGATTTTCAACATTGGTATAGTTGTTTTTATTATTTTTTAAATTTTCTTAACAATTTTTTCTTAGTTCGTTTTTTAACTTAACTAATAGCTAGTCTTCGTAGAAAGAAAGCTATAATTAAAAGAGATTACATCCTGTAGTATTATTTAAAAAATACATCTCGGGAAATCCTTGACTGATTTCAACGAAAAAAACATTTTTTCATAAAAAAACAACGTGGGTATTTTAAGAATATGCAGGATAAAACAAAGTTTTTATTTGAAAAAAAAATTGAATGGGGAATCATATATATCTTCGGTAAAAAAGTAGGGTTTTTAAATACAATTTTAAAACATTTGAAATTAAAAAATAAATGGAAGTTATAATTAAATTTTTGTATTCATTGCTTTGTTAAAAAATAAACAAATAAAAGTGTTGGTCCGAATGAAAAGGCATATGTTGTATATTGAAAATTGTTGACTGATCGGAAACAATACCAGTTACACAATGTGTACTGTAACGGTTTGATTTCCAATGTTGCAGACCATGTACGAGAGGTATAATTGGTACTATTGGCTCCAAAGTTTAATTTGTATTGCATAATTTACTACTTTTCAAATCTGGCATCTGCGGTTGTTTTTTAAAACAGTTGGAAAACGGTTCAATACCGATGCTGTCTAACGAAGTTATTTAATTGTGACATTTCATTTAAAGTCTTCCGGATGATGATTTGCAGGCTGGTCTTTTCCGGACATACTGGTCCAGATATGTACGCTGTTAAGGATTGTCAGGCGCATTTCGTCATGTTTTCAATCTATTGTTCACACGCCCTCTACGTAATATGGCCAAAAGCCAAAACCTTTTGACCGACCAATAAAGCAAGTAAGGTCAGAACGAAATGATAAGTGACGAGCATTTCACCGCCCTCAGATCGAAGGGAGAAATCACAATTTAAAAATTAAGGTATTTTAACTAGCTGATCTCTCTCTCATTCTCTCTCTCTCTCTCTCTGTCTCTCTCTCTCTCTCTCCCTATATATATATATATATATATATATATATATATATATATATATATATTGTTTACCGCAACAGGTGGACGTTTTAAATTCAGGGGGTTATCCAAGTTAGAGATTTGTTGTCAGAGGGCTCAAAAATTCGTAGTTCTAGAGAGACGAAATTCATGAATTATCCATAAGGAGGGGAGATCATTGGAATCACGTTTGTTTTTAAGGTCCCTAGATTCACATTTTCGAGCGCAGAGGGAAGAAAACGTTCCTCCATCACTATGGAACGTGCTTAATCGGTTTTATTGTTTAGTCGAGCATCGATACGAGTTCGGATGGAAAAGAAATTACAAATTATCCTTCATTCAAAGCTTATATTGGGTAAAGCTTAAAGTTTTTATAAATAAATTTAAAATTAAAAAGATGTCTGATAGATTTGGCAATACCAGTTTTTGTAACAAAAGACCTGGCGAGCTTGCCCAAGTCATGTACGCCACCATACATCTATAAGACTAAGTTCCTTGAACTTAGGGACAAGTACGCCGGTTTGGGTTTAGTCTTTACAGACGGGTCCAAGACTGGTGATGATGTGGCCTGTGCCGTGTGTAGCAAATGAGTGGCAACCTTCTGGTCACTGCCCCCCCCCTCCCACTACAGCGTATACACGGCAGAACTATATGCGATCTGGCACGCTCTCGAGGCTGTGCGGACCGAGGAAGGATCTGCCTTCCTCGTATGCACCGACTCTCTGAGCGCTGTTTGGGCCCTGCGAGACGGGTTCTCTTTGGACCCTCTCGTTGTGCTTTTGATGGAAAAATTCACCGAGTTGAAGCAGCTAGGAAAAACGGTGGTTGTTGTCTGGATCCGTGGACACGTCGGGCTGGAGGGTATTGAACGAGGCGGCAAAGGCCGGGACGTCCCACCCTCCAGACCGGACCATCGCGACCAGGCCCTCTGACGCCAAGCTAGCAGTAAAGAACATGATAAAAGAAAGATGGCAGCGTCAATGGGCCGGGTCGTCCGACAGGCTTTTGCGCGTCAAGAGCACGTTTCGTTGATGGCCCCCCGAGAACCTGAGCCGGAAAGAAAGAATCGTCCTTACGCGATTAAGAATAGGCCGTACGCGGTGGACACACCGGCACCTGCGCGGGCTTTGGCCCAAGAAAAAGGTTGCTAGATGGTCCCACATACTGGAAACATGTCATGCCTTGGCTCCCTACGGGGAGCGTGTAGGCATGCCATCCAATCTGAAAATGGTACTCGAGCACTGTCGCAAGTTTTTTATTGTATATAAAATGTCTTATGTGTTGTGTGTCTATATGTTTTGTCTGAGTGCATGTATTTATTAGCGTTAATGGCGAGGCGTGAGGATGAAATATAACGTCATCATCGCCCCTCGACCTCTGAGAGTGTATGAGTGTGTGTTCGTGGTCGATGGCGGAATATTTATAAAAGTACTCCATCGACCCCAATCTAGATTAGTTTGAGTATAGGTCGGTGGAGGAATATCAAGTACTCCACCGACCAAACGGAATGAGTGTATTGTATGGATGTATTTATGTGTATGAATGTATTTATTTGTAAGAATGTAGTGTTTGAAAGGGTAAATAGAATATAGACTTAGTTGGGGGTTTAAAAGGAAAGCTCCTTGTTTAAAAAATGCAACTTTTTGTTATATAATAATAATGTTTAAAACTTCATGGTTGTTATATTTTCAAGATCACTTCTCTCTTTATTAAAAGCTTTAAAAGAATTTCCCATTGACACAACTTTGATTACCTAGTTTTTACTATTTTTCATGACAGGATTTATTGCATAAACATTTTTCGCGAAGCCGAACAATGAAATCAACCTGTCAAAAAGGCAACAGAATTATGAATATATTGTGAAATTTCTCTGTTTGGTCATCCTGGACTGACGCTGCCAGACCAACTTTAGTCTTTATTGCGTTTGTAAGAATTTGTAGTGAAAATGCGATGCTAATTATTTTAATCGGGCTAAAATAGATAAATTTTTTAGGACCAACAACTAACATCAGGTACGAGAACTGCTGTATTACATATGTATGTATTTTTCCAACTTGTTAGTAACGGTAGTGTAGTATTACATCCAAAAAAAAGCGTTATGATGTTAAATTAAATTTTCTATATTAAAATACAACCTTTTTCCACACAATAAACATATCCATTTAGATCCCGGGTTGTAGAAATGCTACAAATAATTTCTTTCTATTAGTTAATCTTTTTTTGTAAGATAGCGGGATTCGAACCCAGGATCTTCGGCTAAATACTCCGCTGCTCTAACTTCGATCCACTCGGACACAAACGCCCTATCTCAACCCCACCTTTCGAATTTTCCCTACTTTTTGCCATTTTTCAAATGTCGTGTAATCAAGATTCGATTCTCGCCGACATATGAAGTGGCCAGGAAGAGTTGAATATAAGATATACTTCGTTTTACTTATTAAATCCATTATATTTCGTGGCCCGATTGACCAAAAAA
Organism: Cimex lectularius; assembly: GCF_000648675.2. Classification (NCBI taxonomy): domain Eukaryota; kingdom Metazoa; phylum Arthropoda; class Insecta; order Hemiptera; family Cimicidae; genus Cimex; species Cimex lectularius. The sequence goes on from NW_019394214.1 coordinate 158,714, forward strand.
CTTATTTTTAACAGATATGGGATACCCAATTCTAATTAATCTTTCTTTTGTTATACCATAAATAAATAAATTAATTGGACCTTATTTTTACCGAAAATAATTTAAGTGGTACCCAGTTCCTCTATTTTTTGAGGGAGGTTTTACCAACACTATTAGATGATGTTCCTCTGCAACAACGACATAGAATGATTCTATAGCATCATGGATGCCAGTCACAAAATTATTTGCAGGTGAAACGTTATTTGAATCGTCACTACCTGAGGTGGCCCGTTTGGCCTGTTGTTGACCTTCTCTGTCAACCGATTTAACTCCATTTGATTATTTTATGTGGGGCCATTTAAAACCAGTCTAATGCATAATTTGGTCATTTTGTAACTAATTTAAAATCCGATTGCATCATTGTTTTCAACGTAAAAAATCCATTAGGGGCGTCGGTGGCCGCAACGGTTTCCGCGTTGACACGGCGCTTATCACTGTAAGTTAAAAGTCCCGGGTTCGAATCCAGCGGCCCGGCATTCGAACCCGACATACTTAAAAATGGGTTTAAAAAAAAACACCGGCACAATGAGGATTTATATGACCTCTGCTGTTGCAAACCCTCCTAAAAAAATAAATAAATTTAAAAAAATCATTAATGTGATATGTCGGGGAGTATATGGTCGTATTTTAAATTACGAAGTTGATCTGGGCAATTTTAAATTTATCCAAAACAAGGTAAAAATTTGAAACTAGACTAAAAAATATTAAACACTTTTTTTATAGCGTCATTGTTAAAAAACCCTACTTTTTTACCGAAGATATATATGATTCCCCATTCAATTTTTTTTTTTAAATAAAAACTTTGTTTTATCTTGCATATTCTTAAAATACCCACGTTGTTTTTTTATGAAAAAATGTTTTTTTCTTTGAAATCAGTCAAGGATTTCCCAAGATGTATTTTTTAAATAATACTACAGGATGTAATCTCTTTTAATTATAGCTTTCTTTCTTCGAAGACAAGCTATTCGTTAAGTTAAAAAACGAACTAAGAAAAAATTGTTAAGAAAATTTAAAAAATAATAAAAACAGCTATACCAACGTTGAAAATCTACATAAACGTTAGATTAAAAGTGGAGGTGTTGCTAAACAACAATTTATCCTTTTGATAATTCTCTTATTTCTGGTTGTTTATTCGCTTCTTGGAATAATAACAGTGTCTAGGGGGACGTCACTGGCCGCAACGGTTTAGGCGTTGACACGGCGCTCATCACTGTAAGAGAAAGGTCCCGGGTTCGAATCCAGCGGCCGGGCATTCGAACCCGACATTCTTACAATTTTTTTTTTTTAAACACCGGCACCCTAAGGGTTTATATGACCTCTGCTGTTGCGAACCCTCATAATTTTTTTTTAAATTCATTAATGTGATATGTCTGGCAGTATATGGTCGTATTTGAAATTATGAAGTTGACCTGGGCCTGAATAATTTTATCCAAAGGAAGGTAAAAATTTGAAACTAGACTAAAAATATTAAACAGTTTTTTTTTATAGCGTCATTTGTTCAAGAAAAATTCAGTCGGCCCATCTAAAAAGAACACCCCGTATATATACATATATACATAACGTTTAGAAAAAATAATTTCCTGGACTAATAAGGACTGTCGTTCGTTTTTATGTCGAGGGATATTTATTTCATTTTTTATACCTTTTATTACAGTACTACTGGCAACGCATTTATCAACACCTTATTTTTCTGGTGATAAATTTGTTGTTTATTTTTTAAAATTTATTTTCTTATTTTATTTATTAATTCATTGATAATTTTTAAATAAAATTTATTAAAATCTTTTTCTTTTTCACCTAAAATTGAAACATTGAGATATTTTTAAGAACAATTCGGAACTTTTGAACAAGTTATTTTTCCCACAAAATTTTTTTCTTGTTTTCAGGAGTCTACACAGTATCAAAAAATGGAAAAAGCAATATATGTGAAAAAATCTGTGTTAATGTTTGCTGCAATATTTAGAGAAAACAATTAAACCTTATTAGCCAAAAAATAAAGTACATGAAAAACCTTGAAATACGAGAACTTTATTTCTTTTAACTTGCCTTTATAACCAAAATGGGTGGAGCACGAAATGTCGGTCACCCTGTTAAACATATATAGTAAAACTAAATATCTTTTGTAGTATCGGTAGGTACAAAGATCAGGTACAATATTACATGGAAAAGATTTTATGGGTTCATAAAATTGAAAATAAAATATATATTCAATTACAGACTTTGAAAATTTCTATTTCTTATTTTTACTTATACAATTAATTAAGGTTTTTAGTTGAGACAAAAAATTCAGTGTCACGAGCGGGATTCGAACCCACGACCTTCGGCTTGATACGCCGCTGCTCTACCACCTGAGCTATCGTAACTTCGATCCACTCGGGCACTAACTTTCCATCTCAACCCCGCCTTTTGAATTTTCCCTCCTTTTTGCCATTTTTCCATTCATTTTTTATCTCAACTACAAACAAGCCAAAAGTCGTGGTTTCGAATCCCGCTCGTGACACTGACTTTTTTTATCTCAACTAAAAACCTTAACTAATTGAATGGTATTAATTGGTCAAGCGGACCACGGAAAATAGAAAGTTTGTAGTTATAGTTGAATACTTTCAATTTAATTGTTAGGGTGACTAAATTTAAACAATGGTTTCACGAAAACCATTATACTCTCAATTAACATTCAAATTTTAATCAATTTCTTTTGACAACCGTTGTATATTACAAAATCAACGTGCCATTTAACTATTAATAATGTGTTTTCTTATAACTAAAAATAAAAGCGAAAATCTTTTTTCCAATTTTTAATGGCACCGGGCTTTGTAAAATTGCAATTGTTTTATCTCTTGGCTTTACAATTTATGAATTTACAAATTAACCTTTTACCGTTTTTGTTATTTAAATATTAATATGCTAGCTCTAGCGTTTTCGAGTTATCTAAAGATAATTTTTTCATTTATGTGTTCGAAAAATACCTTTAACGCGCTCTTTGCTAAAAACATTTTAACACACCGTGAATCATTTCCCAAAACTTCTTTTTGTTATTTTAATATTCGCTGGTTTATTATTTTGGATAAACAAGCGGACGTGTGAACTTTCTGGGAGATAAACATGAAATTGGATCTTTACCGATAATTTTGATTTTCCAATAATGTTTGCTCTGTCAGTTTTGTAAATAGGCAGACAAAAAAATCACGAGCAAAGCAAAACAAATTTGTTACTTATTGATTCAATTGTAGTAATCTGTAAGAACAAGATTCCTGAATGTCCAGATATTTGTTTTTAATAGATTTAACCTATATTAGTATAAAAACAATGTAGAGCGAGTAGAAATTATGAATGATGCAGTGGGTGTGGAGTTCAATCCTTTTTAAAAAGATGATTCCTACTCACAATAAGTTGTTTCGCCACAATCCGGATTTCGAGCCCTTTAGCTCATCATCAGGTTGAAGGGTTTCATGAATGCAAAAGTGAACTCGATGATACCCCCACCAACGCGACGTTCCAATGAGGAGCTGGTTTTTTAATGGCGCTCAATTTGAACGTGCGAAAAGCGGGAATTATAACACAAATAACTATTATAATAGTAAATACTGTAAGAAATTAATTATAAATTAGTGATTAAAGATAAAAGATAAAAAAATTAGAAGAATATCTTAATATTATTAAATTATTATAAAAATAATAACAATTAAAATAATTAATTTAATTATTTGGACGTTTAATATTATTGATGTACATAAATTGAAGGTAGATCATAATCTGTTATATTATTAATGCATTTATCACCATGTTTGATTTTACATTTTTTAACTTCAAATTTCTCATACTTTTTAGACCTAAAATTGTCCATAATAAACAACCTAATAGAAATAGACGTATATAGAAAACCCACAACTACAGACACTATGATACCAGCGGAATCTTACCACCCATGGTCCCGAAAGTTTGCTGGTTTCATTTGGCTCATAAATTATAAAAAAATTAACTTTAAAAGTATCAACAATCAGCCACCCCACCATAAATGAATCATTAGGTTTCCGTTGTTTGCCATACATTGGTGAATTATCGGAAAAAGTTAGTAAAACTTTTAAACAAGAAGATTTTAGAATAGCTTATAGAAGTTCGGGGTCAATAAAAAACATCCTCTCAAAACCTAAAGACATGGTAGATAACTTGGCAAAAAGCAGGGTTTACCAACTCAATTGTAATGTTTGTAATATTAAATATATAGGTCAAAGCGGTAGAGAAATAAAAACGAGAGTAAAAGAACACTTGCCTAAATCGAGCAAATTTTCGGAATTTAAGGACCATCTAAAAGAAACAAAACAATTTCAATTCAAAATTAAATAAAACAGTGTTACATAGTTTCAAAGGGAGAGAAATAAATAATTTAATAGATTTTCATCTACCTCCAATTTTAAATATGTACATATGTTATGTTATGTATATTAAATATGTGCAATTATAATAGTTATTTGTGTTATAATTCCCGCTTTTCGCACGTTCAAATTGAGCGCCGTTAAAAAACCAGCTGCTCATTGGAACGTCTCGTTGGCGGGGGTATCAGGGGGTTCACTTTTGCAATTCATGTCGAGAGACGTGTTTGTAGAAAACCTTTAACCTGATGATGAGCTAAAGGGCTCGAAATCCGGATTGTTTCGAAACAACTTATTGTAAGTAGGAAACATCTTTTTAAAAAGGATGTAGAGGGAGTGCTCATTCGTCTTCACGGGTATATATTTTTCCAAAACTCGTTAAAAATTTATTGTTTTGAAAAGTCTCGGTTTAAGTGTTATTATTGGAGTCTCCTTCAAGTCAAAAGGCTATTCTTTCTCATCTAACGTTGGCGACTGTTTTTGTTGAAAAGTTTTGAGTTGCCAATAGAATTCTTTAAAACAAAAAGTCTTATGTTGGGTAACCTTAGAAAACCGGGAAAGCGGTGCTGTGAAGGTTTTATCTACGCGAAAAATTCCCATGCTCTTAGATACTTTGATATATTCGTTATAACATAAAAGTCCCAGACCCAAGGATTTTATTTACAATTGGACTTTTCGAAGCAAAATACTATTTTTCCGTTAAAAAGATAAACTTTTTATACATTTTCCCTAAAAATACTAAGTATTTTGTATAAAATGTTTTATTTTAACTGAAGTAATCAACGATGTTCAGTCTTCTACATAAGTTTTACGTAGACATTTATTAATTAAACCTTGAGTTTAGGCAATCGAAGACATTTCCCTCGACCCAATACGGAATAACAAATTATCTGGGTCGAGAACCCGATAATACAAACTTTATAAACCACGGATTGGGTTTGTCTGGTTAAAACCCCACGGTCTACCATCAAATATTAAGGGTTTAGCAGGCCTGGAATCTGTGTAATCCGATTAAACTTTGAATGTAATCCGAAACAAGTAACAGTATACCGAATGGTCAGTTAAGGGTGTATGTATATTTAGATGATCAATGTTTTTTGTGTTATAAATCTCTCGGTTCATGTCACACAAAAAAAATTCAGTAAATATTTTACGTCATTACAAGTTTATTAGGCGATTCTTATAAAAACGGAATGCAAATTAAGGGTAGTGAGATAGAGAGAAACAAAGAGAACTAGGATTAAGTAAAAAAAAATTAAAAATCTATTTACAACAACAATCAAAGCTTAATCTATTTAACTTTAAACCTTATGAAATCATAAATTGTTCTAAGGTTTTTATGACTGTTTTCATAGTTTTTTCTGCACAACTGTTAACAATGTTTCAAAGAAAAATTCAAAGATGGACAAAATACAAGCTTACGATTTCTGACAGATCGAGGGAAATTGTATTCCTTGTCTTCTCTTCAAGCACATGTTTAATGTCTTCTCGTCAATTAAGACCCACGTTCTATATGTTAGGAGGTTGGCAACATATGCCGTCCTCCATCAAAGTTCATCCTAATAGAAATAATTTCTCTGCATCTTCTCTTGGTTCATTCTCGTCTGGTGGAAATGTTGCGCACCAAATTTCAACATTTTTTAATTTGGTAATTGCTCTAGAACTGCGAATGTTTTTTAAACAGCCAATTGATGTTACACATGAAAAATCGCCCAATGCAGAAACATGAGAAGATTCTTTAAAATATAAATTTAACAACACAACATTTCAATTGTGATTTATTAATAACAATAGTAAGAAAAGGAAATATCTAAGATTTAGTTAGTATCCAGCATTCAACTTATAATAATACATTAACTTATTATAATAATATATTAGAATAAGATTATTTATGACAGAAATTGAAAAGAATTCACCCAGATCCGTCAGTAAGTTTTCAAGGGTTATAAAGTCCTCTTTCGCTCATTAAGGTAATAAAACCAAAATCGCTGATGTGTTTGCAAAAACTTTGATACTTATTGACTGCAGCTTTAGAGATGTAAAGTAGAAAATTCCTTCATTCGACTTGAATATATATATATATAATTACTTCAAGCTGCCCAATAAAATTCTCAGAAAGAGAATTGAGAGATAAAAAAATAGTGAATTAGTGGGTGTGAAAGAGATTGTAACAAATGAAAGCCTGAAAAAAGCATTGTATGGAAAAAGAGTTGAGCACATAGATAGAATTTGAGGGGAAAGAGAGAGAGAGAGAGAAGAGAGAAGAGAGAGCCAGACAGACAAACGCAGAGGAATGTGAAAGATAGAACGAAGAGGGAAGAATAGCTAGATAAATAGATAGATTGAGAGAGAGAGAGAGTGAGAGTGAGAGTGAGAGAGAAAGAGAGAGGGGGAGAGTGAGAGAGAGAGAGAGAGAGAGAAAAAGAGAGAGAGACAAACAGACATGCAGACAGAGGGAGAGGAATATGAAAGATAGAACGAAGAGTGAAGAATAGATAAATAGATAGATTAAGAGAGAGAGAGAGAGAAAGAGAGAGAGAGAGAGAGAGAGAGTGAGAAAGAGAGAGAGTAAAAAAGAACGGGGTAATAGAACGAAGAGTGAGAAAGAGAAAAAGAGATAGAGCATATAAAAAAGTAAATTGAAAAATAGAGAAAATGTTTTTTTTTTCCTTATGATCTTTGCATATTAGCCATGACGAGATAGATATTTTTTAACGTAATGTCAAGTCTCTTGAAACTTTTGGCCGCTTAACGAGGACAGAGACAGAAAGATAGATAGATAGAAAGATACAGATAAAAACAATCAAATGAAAAACTTGTGAAAGAAAAAGAGGAGAGATAATTGGCGACAGATGAAGATATAACCAGATAGACAGCTAATGATAGAGTATGAAATTAGCGGACCGAAATGAGAAAACCAGAAATAGATAGCTTAATAAATAGAAAGTAAGAGAAAGGGAGAAAGAGAGTTAACAGTAAAGAATATTGGGGGGAAATTGAGTTTGAGAAATGGTAAAAGGAAGATAGAGTACAGTGATGAGTAAGAAATACAGAGAGAGAAAGAGTGAGTGAGAGAGAGAGAGAGAGAGAGAGAGTGTGAGAGAGAGAGAGGGAGGGAGGGAGAGACATACGGACAGTGGGAAAGGGAAGCGAAAGGTAGAACGAAGAGAGAAGGATAGATAGATTGAAAGAGAGAGAAAGAGTAAAAAAAGAACGGGGAAATAGAAAGAAGAGTGAGAAAGAGAAAAAGAGCTATAGCATGTAAAAAAATAAAGTGAAAAATAGAGAAAATGTTTAGTAGAAGTGTAACAGAGTAAAAGAGAGAGCAGATGAAAAGAGATAGTGAAAGAGAGAAAGATTGATAAATAACAGAACGAGAAAGAAATAAAAAAGTTTGTTATAGATATTTTTCCACGAAATGTTAGGTCTCTTGAAACTTTTTGCCGCTTAACGTGGACACAGAAACAGAAAGATAGGAAGATAGAGATAAAAACATACAACTGGAAAAATTGTGATAGAAAAAGAAGAAAGATAATTAGCGATAGATGAAGATGTAGACAGATAATGGTAGAGTGTGAAATTAGTGGGACGAAACGAGAAAACAAGAAATAGATCGGTAAATAAATAGATAGGAAGAGAAAGGGAGAAAGAGAGTAAACAGAAGTGAATATTGGGGGGCAAACGTTAAAACTAAGACAGACAACGACTTGATAGTGAGTTTGAGAAATAGTGAAAGGAATGTAGAGAATTACAGAGAAGAGAAAGAAATACAGAGAGAGAGAGAGAGAGAGAGAGAGAGAGAGAGAGAGAGAGAGAGAGAGATGATCTAAAGACGCTAATATTTGGAAGGAATTTAAAGGGTCTGAAATCATCTAGACTCAACGGATGCGGTGATGATGCCTTCTCCTTTGAAATCGCGGCTTATTCATTTCACCGAGGAATCGCAAGAAATGCTGACAAGTTTACTAAGACATGGTACTAGGTAAAAGAAAGGATTTGTGTTGGGAAAGTAAAGAAAAGCTTACTGTAAAAAAGAAAGATCAGAACATACTTCTTTTCTTTATTTTACAAATATTTTGATTAATTCCTAAGCACTAAATTTGAAAATTTAAATTATCATTAATTAAAAGTACATAACAAAAAGTAAAACAATAAAAGTAATAAATTTAGTTTTTCAGAAACTATTTCCATTTGTGATTTTTAACGAAGTCCTGCTGAAGAATATTTAAATAAAACATGATTATACATTCTTTGATTTATTAGTCTCTTTGTTGTTTCAAAGATAACTTCAAGGGTACCTTTTTAAAACAAGACCTTTATTGTTTTTTCAATCTGACGCAAAACCGTACTAATGGCCCAGTACGTATTTATGAATAAAACAGTAAGCCGTTGGGGGTTTCGCCTTTGCAAATAGAGCGCAAAATGGTACATTTAAAACCCGTTTTTATCCCTCTTTCTCCGACTCAGCGTTCATTTAACCCGCTTATCTTTTCAGATCACGTAAATCATTTACAGTAAAAGGCAAAATGGGACGCAATAAATCGGAGTGGGACGCGATTTACAGATTCCACATAAACAAAACGGAGGTCATCCACAATTAAAGCCGGCCAGATGCACTCTTCTGTCTGATAGCGAGAGAATTTATATTGTCTATTTACTCCCTGTGAGATAAGACGAGGCGACGATTAAATCAGCTTGTTGTATAATCGAACAAGTAAAAACATTTTACTTTTAACCACTTGATAAATTGGGGTAATTATCAATCAATAAGCACTACCATCAAAAATATACCATAATATCCTAAACCCCTGTCTACAGCTAAAGAAATATAAAAAAACAATGTACTATCAATCAGAATCGGCAAGAATTTCATATACTTATACAAAAATTACAATTCATTATTTCAAATAGAATCTCATTATAATTTCAAATATAATATCAAATCAGAAAAAAGGGCGGGAGAGAACAAAAGTATGAAACACAAAAATAAAGAGGGAGAGAGAGAGAGAGAGAGAGAGAGAGAGAGAGAGTGAATGTGGGAAGAGGTGTAGANGTGAGAGAAAGAGAGGGTGAATGTGGGAAGAGAGATGTAGAGAGAGAGAGAGAGAGAGAAAGTGAATGAGAGAGAGAGAGAGAGTGATGAGAGATAAAGAGAGGGAAGAGAGACACAGAGAGAGAGACAAAGTGAATGAGAGAGAGAGAGAAAGTAAATGAGAGAAAGAATGATGAGAGAGAAAGAGAGATGGGAGACAGAGAGAAAGAAGGAGAGAAACTAGATAAGTAGATGGAATGAATGTGAAGAATAAGAAAGATTGAGACATCATAGTATACATGTTTACATAGATACATGAAGACTGAAGAGGAAAAGATAAAATAGAGTATGATTAATTGGATTATAGTATATCGGCAGGAAAGATCAACATTTTTTTCACGAGAGTAATAATAGTAAACACTATGTTTCTACGACGCTGTCTATATTTAATTCTCGATGAAAAGACAAACAAACACAAGAACAAGAACCAGGCAAAAAGACAGAACATTAATGTATCAAGGGACTACAGGTTGATACAGGAGAATGAATACAGTTTCCTTTTCGGAATGGATATACTCAATTTTTTTACGTTTCCATCATGTTTTACTGTCAAAACCTGTCGACCGGTTTCCACACGGGATCACAGTTGGTATAACAAGCAGAGAAGATTTGAAAAAACTGTTTTCCTTCTCAATCCGTTATCACGAAACAATTATCACCTAGTTGTTCATTCCTGATTTATTTCTCGTCCTTTGATAAACGTGTCATATTGAAGAAATTTGAGATCAAATATATAAATTGGTACAAATCTTACTATGATCTATAAAAATGAATAAATACAAATACTTACTTAATATAATATGAATTGATCATTGGAAATAATTAAGGTTTTTATTTGAGATAAAAAAGTCAGTGTCACGAGCGGGTTTCGAACCCACGATCTTCGGCTAAATACGCCGCTGCTCTACCATTCGGACACTAACTTCCCATCTCAACCCCACCATTTGAATTTTCACTCCTTTTTGCCATTTTTCAAATTTGTAATCTGTTTGATTCTCGCCGAAAAGTGAAATGGCCCGGAGAGCTTTAGTGGAGGTATATTTCATTTTAACTGGGGGATTCGAATGGATCGAGGTCCCGATACCTTCCTAGTTCCTTATTTCAGTGTAATAGACTCAATCCTTCTCCTTAGAAATATCAAGTCATTGACTGTCGCTACTGCAATTTGATTCCCTAAGTTTTTTCCATATGCTGGGTTAAATCTTCATTGAGCTGTTGCTTCGCATTCGAAGATGATATGTGTGGCTGTTTCCTCCTCATCATTACATAATCTGCAATTGGGATCATTGTTGTATATACCCATGTTGTGTACATGGTTTCTAGACGTCAGTGACGGTTAGTAGTCCTGCCACTCCTCTAAGTTTGGGCTTCTCCAACTGCAGCAGTGCTTTTGACAGTCTGGGTGAGGGTTGTTTCATCATAGGTTTATTATTTCTAGCACCGCTACAGTGTATCCACTTCTCCTTTTGTTTTGTCTGGATCCATTCTGCGATGGAGGATTCTAATTTCAACTCACTTACATATATCCATTATACTTATAGACCCATCGAACTTTGAGGTTCAACAAAACATTACAACCTCCTACGTAACCATTCCCTACATTCAAAAAAACCTTCAAACCATCGTCAATGCTATTTTCTACGTATCCAATCTTACCATTCCCAATGACCATAATATCCAATATGTCCTTGAAGCAATGAAAAATCGCTAAAAGGAGTTTCACAAACAATTATCCAGTAACATAAGCTTTCATGTCAGAAACTTTTCATCCTGCACCTTTCCAATAATCCTTCCCTATGGCTGAAGAGTTAATGGCCTCGCGACTTTCCAAGGGACAGTAAATGACAGTGAAAATGATTAATGCTAATATATAGAAGTGCCTATTAATGAGTTCATCTTTTTTTATGCACGTATTTGAGTTCATTTTGTTTTGTTTTACATTGTAAAATGCTATCAGATTTACTTAAACGCAACAACTGACAGAGGTGTAAATAAATAAACAAGGGAGAAAAAAGATTTGACATTTCCAGCATGCCAATAGTGATTCTGGGCCAAGAAATAGAAAATTCATTTTCTCATCTGTGTCAGTAGGTTTTTACAATTTAATAATTTTGTTAAATCGAATAAAATTTATAAAACATTATTTCTTCTGGGGTTGAGATGGGAAGTAGTGTCGGAGTTGATCGAGGTCACGATAGCTCAGGTGGTAGAGCAGCGGCGTTTCAAGTCGAAGATCGTGGGTTCGAATCCCGCTGTGACACTGACTTTTTTTATCTCAACTTGAAGTATAAAGTCACAGTGCATGAAATTGTATTCGAGGACATAATAATGAGAAAAAATAATCAAAATGAGAGTAGGGCAACATAGTGGACACAATTTCCGGAGGCATATGTTATAAATGCTCACCAACGCTCCTGGAGGAAAAAATGCGAAAGCCTGAATTATACATGCAAGAACTTTAAAAGATCTTTGGAATCTGATAGAAATCTAACGAATAGCGCTACATAATAAAAGAGATACCGTACCGGTATTGTTCGGATTGGGCAAGATTGTAAAAAAACTAGTATTAATGACTTTTTATCTCAACTAAAAACCTGAATTAATTGAATGATATTAATTTGTCATGCGGACCAAGAAAACTAATAAATTTAATGAGTGAAAATGAAGTAACTTCACTAAAAGTTCTCCGTGGCCATTTCATTTGTCGCCGAGAATCAAATAGATTACACGACATTTGAAAAATGGCAAAAAGAAGGGAAAATTCAAAAGTTGGGGTTGAGATGGGAAGTTAGTGTCCGAGTGGATCGAGGTCACGATAGCTCAGGTGGTAGAGCAGCGGCGTATCAAGCCGAAGGTCGTGGGTTCGAATCCCGCTCTTCCCATTGACTTTTTTATCTCAACTAAAAACCTTAATTAATTGGTCAAGCGAACCACGGAAAAAAGTCAATTATTTCTACTGTTGACTTGTAAATGTTTACAAAACCGTATTGCAAATAAGGCAAAGTTGTAAAAAATATGAAATTATAATTTTTGACTTTCTGATATTTTTATTTTTTATTTAAACAGACAGCTGGGATCCAAACAAATCTATTGGCAGGATCTTGCCTCTTTCGCAGATCCTAGGATCATTAATCACCTGAGTCACGCAGCCGAAATATTCCTGAATATATCACGGGAGTTTCGGGGTTGAGAAGGAGGAATCTTCATTTTTAGATGTAAAAGAAAAAGATACATCTTTACCTTATCAATATTTCATCCCTCGTCTTCTGATAAAATCTATCAATATTTACGCAACGTGTCAAGTTGGGAAGGGAGTACAAATTATTAGACGCGTACTTAACGTTAATTTAAAAGTTTGTTCCGTATTGAATATTTTTGTGTTATATAAATGAAATAGCGTTTAATTATATTTTCTTTGTTTGGTATACTTCTATTGTATGTTAAAGCGCTATATTTTTTATTCTTTCTTTAATTACTAGTTTATTTTTTATAAATGATTACACAATTTCAAAACGGACAAAGTTATTGAACATTATAAAGTAAATTTTTAGTTTCAGGCTAAAAGTGGTAATAAAATAATCGAAACAAGGGAATAGGGATAATTTTTTCTTTCTTTCGGACTGATGAATTGAGGTCTGTAGACATGGAGAAGTTTACTAAAGAACGCGTAGATTATCTGACTGATTTTGTTTTCACTTCATTAAAACATTGACTCTAGACAGCAAATTAAATAAATCTTAGGCAATTTTTCCCATTTCTTTCATTTCAAAACATACACGTGGCATTTATCGCAATAACACACTCACGTGTGAAAGGATAGTGTGAATTATATATCAAACCTTTTTAAAATTTGAATAAAACATCCATCTTTGATAAATATTTGATTTAAATATATATATTTTATTTAAAGCTGCTTAGCGTGGTTCTTACTGACACATTTCCTAAGCAAAAATAATTATCATATTCTCCTTTTATTTTGATGAAAACAAACAAGCTGAAGATAGTGCGTAAGGTTTGAACTTGTTACTTGAAAGGTAGTGCAAACAAAACTTTGTGTAATAAATTATCCATCAAGTGAAATATGTGAGTATACCATAGTCATTTACTTATATTATCACTTTGATTTATTATTATCAATTAATTTTACTAGTTTTCCTGGTCCGCTTGACCAATTAATATATTTCAATTAATTAAAGTTTTTAGTTGAGATAAAAAAGTCAGTGTCACGAGCGGGATTCGAACCCACGAACCCCTTCCTAGTATCCTTTTTCACCATACCATCCATACAAAGTGAGTTGTTTTTTTTGTAAAGTCAAGTGTTATTTTCAGTCGCGTGTTACGTTTCACTTACGTGTGACGTACTTCATCGTATCGGACTACATTAGCGGACTGGGAAGAAGGATACTATTTTAGAGGAGAGAGCACAGAGCATCACGAAGTGTGAAAGTGACGTTCACATTTTTGTATATTTATTGTCATCTTCCAATGCATGAACCACTGCTCAAGGTATGTGATATGGTTTTGTCACAGAGTTTTTATGTGAGCATAGGATAGCAGTATCATCCGCATAGGTAAGGATCGTTTCTGGAAAAGTAAAAGGTACAAGGATGAGCCCTAAATATTTACTTGTTGTGCCCCTGCATCTGTTCCATACCATTCTTATAGGCAGTGGCCACTAATGCCTTGAAAATATCTGTCAGATAGGATTTTAGGATCAGGTAGTAGGTAAAAGGTAGGCCTTTCTTAAGATTCCAGAGGAGTCCTTAGTGCCATACTCGATGGAAGATTTCCCTCTAGGAATACATCGGAGAAGCACTCCTTTTATTCAAGAGGGGAAGTGATAATGGCTACAATTCAATATTTCTGATGAAATGGTAGTTAGAGATAAGATTATACTAATGAAGGATGGGGGAATGTGTTTAAGCAGGAATTTTTCTAGGATTATGACCATTACAGGCCACCGACAAATTGGACGTACGATGACGAAAGGTTATGTGGTTTTTAGTCTTTGGAATCATTCGGATAAGGGGATTCCTTTAGGATGAGATGTATGTTGTACGAACAGAATTAGAAATGTAAGTATTGAAAATTTTAAGTAAGTGTCAAAGAATTTTTGGGTGATCAGGTCAAAACCAGGAACTTTCTTTTAGGGTAGATGGCTTATGATGTGGGATTGGGTATTCATTGGGTGTCAATGGTTTTGGTAGAAGGGAGAGTTGTCAAGGAGACGTTAGGTCTTGTTCAATGGTTCTTTTAAAGTCGGGATCATTCAGGTCAGGGTGAGAAGTAAAAACGCTGGATAGATTGGAGCCAATTAAGTCGGCTTTTCTTCGTTGGACCAGGCCCGATAGTCATCAGCACGGTGAACGGAAGGAATGGATTTGTAAGATAGGATTCTGTGTGTTCCTGTCCAAAGGGATTTGTCCCCTTGACAAATTCTAAAATAAACTCTCATTGCATTTGAATAGTGTATAGTGCAAGATAACCTGAGACGTTTTTAAAATTTAAAAAGTATTCCTTGCTTCTAATACGTTAACCTTTTTAATTTATGGAACTAAGACATAAACTTGCCTATACCGTTGAAACGACCAGAAAACTTACCCCAAAAGTAGCAAAAACCTAGAGAAAAAACCAAGATAAAACATTAAAAGTTTCCAATATTAAAAAAGAAAAGGTTTTTTTAACATGCGCCAGGGGACCGCGGTAGCCGAGTGGTTAGCATGAGAGACTCTCACGCAGCGGTCGTGGGTTCGATTCCCACCGTTGCCCCTGCCCCTTTTTTCACTAACCCCCCCCCAAAATTTGAACACACATATACGAATTGTCACATGGCTAATATGCATAAAAAAAAAAAAAAAAAAAACACGCCAGCAGTTTCCCCAATTTTTTGAATAGATACAAAAACAATGTTTACCCCTTGCATTGTTCCTTACTTAAAAAAAAAAAAAAAAAAATGAGGCCGGAGAATAATATATTGCCGACGGTTTTAGAGTCAGCGCAAAAATTTTATTGGGTAGCCATTAGTCACTTTTATATATACACATATATATATATATATATATAATGTTGCTTATAATGTTATTGAAATGTATATATATATATATATGTTGTCTCAAGATAACGAAACTCCCCGGCTTCCTGACTTGTTTCTGTTCTGCCCGTAACTGCGAGACTCACTGTCCCTTCGCATTCGCATGGCATTAAATCTTAGGCCTCTCATTCTCTTACTGTCCCCCAGGGAGAATCGTAGGTGATCTCAACTGATAATCTTGAGGTTACGTCACTAAGATTTACAACACGGCCTTCCTGATGCCATCGTCGTCCTCGATGTCAACAGCTGAAAGACTCCTCATGCTGTCTTATGCTGAACTTACTGAGGATGTGAACCCATCCCACCTAGTGATTAGTGTATATACTGCTCGAAACAGACCCAGCTGATTAACTGCTCGAAGTCAACTCGTACTGAGCATACACTGGAGAAAATGTCGTTGTGCGTACACAGAAATTCTGTTCAAGACTCCTCATGCTGTGTTATGCTGAACTTACTGAGGATGTGAACCCATCCCACCTAGTGATTAGTGTATATACTGCTGATTAACTGCTCGAAGTCAACTCGTACTGAGCATACACTGGAGAAAATGTCGTTGTGCGTACACAGAAATTCTGTTCAAGACTCCTCATGCTGTGTTATGCTGAACTTACTGAGGATGTGAACCCATCCCACCTAGTGATTAGTGTATATACTGCTCGAAACAGACCCCAGCTGATTAACTGCTCGAAGTCAACTCGTACTGAGCATACACTGGAGAAAATGTTGTTGTGCGTACTCAGAAATTCTGTTCAAGACTCCTCATGCTGTCTTATGCTGAACTTACTGAGGATGTGAACCCATCCCACCTAGTGATTAGTGTATATACTGCTAGAAACAGACCCCAGCTGATTAACTGCTCGAAGTCAACTCGTACTGAGCTTACACTGGAGAAAATGTCATTGTGCGTACACAGAAATTCTGTTCAAGACTCCTCATGCTGTCTTATGCTGAACTTACTGAGGATGTGAACCCATCCTACCTAGTGATTAGTATATATACTGCTCGAAACAGACCCCAGCTGAGCAACTGCTCGAATTCAATTCGTACTGAGCATACACTGGAGAAAATGTCATTGTGCGTACTGAGAAATTCTGTTCAAGACTCCTCATTACACACCACCGAGGCATTTTATATCACTTGAAATCGTGGCTTTGAACGTTACAGTGAGACCTTTTCATGACAGTTCAACACGAGAAGCATTTAAAAAAAAAAAAACTAAAAAAACCTTTTCAACCGTGTTACACCGGACCCGAGCACTGACCGAAGACAAAGGGTCAAATTCTGATAATTTTAAAGAGACAACGGCAGGTTGAAAGGTAGAGAGTGTGGGAGCATTTCCCGCAAGTTCCAAAAGTCTTTGAATAGTGCGCAATTGTTCTTGGGCAATTGCTCTCCAAGAATCATTATCATTCTGGCGTTGTTCGTGGTTAATAAAATCTTCATACCTTTCTTCTTATGTCCCTACTAACTGCTTTGGGCTGAATCCATCCCACTTCTGATGTTGTCTCAAGATGACGAAACTCCCCGGCTTCCTGACTTGTTTCTGTTCTGCCCGTAACTGCGAGACTCACTGTCCCTTCGCATTCGCATGGCATCAAACCTTAGGTCCTCACTTTCTGTTACTGTCCGCCAGGGAGAATCGTAGGTGATCTCAACTGATAATCTTGAGGTTACGTCACTGTGATTTACATATATATATATATATATATATATATATATATATGTGTGTGTGTGTGTGTGTGTTTATATGTTCATAAAATAGAGAAAACCTGCTGACGCACATTAGAAAAGACACCTTGCATAAGGGGAATCGTTAGTTCTGGTGCTCATTGGATTCAAGTTCATAAATCGTCAATAAATAAATAAGAAATATCAAAGTATATTCTTTGTTATTTATTATTATTATTTCACTTCCAAAAATAGCATGCCATCATTGCAGCATACGCTCGTAACCAACACAACATTTTATTTGTTTAAACAACTTCGGATTGGTTTTATCCCAAATCGATATAGAGCATAATAAATAGCCTCTATGTCAATAACATCATAACACCATAAATCACTTCCGTATCCGAACAGCAACCGATTAGAAGAAAACGAGGTGTACATTAGATTTACCCAAGTTTGCTTTAAATATTTATAAACTGATTAAATATTTAGCATAAATTATCCATAATGAGGATTACAATGTATAAATAAATAATGTAAATAATGAGTAACTTTTTGTCATTAAAAAATAATTATCTGTTTTTTAACTTAATGACCAGAAGAGATTTAGTTTTTTTAAGAATTTATTTAAACAAGTAAACCGATAAACGGGCTGATAAAGTTCGATCAGGAGACCATAGATCCATTAGACAGTAGGTTAAAAATAAATCAGTTGGCTGTATTCTAGGACAGAAGCATGCGAAACTAATGTGAAAATCAATAAACCTACACCGTTCTAGGACAGGAATGATAGTGCGACTTCTGCCATGGCAAACTCTAGAGTCATACACACTCAGAGCAACAGAAACAATCTTACAAATGTATTGAAGAAGAAGAAAAAGAAGAAAGAGCAAAATATGTCCTCTGTTGTACGAACGCCGTTGTAGGATGATATTATTATTCCTAGGAATGGAAAATACAATGCTTTTACACACGTGGTTTTCCTTCCTGAAATGAAGGTTCATATCTATTAGCGTGACTATTGAGTATGTGTGGGTTGGTTGTGGACGAACATAGAGTACCCTACAGGCCCACAAAATTACGTTAGGATTTTTCTGTTTCATGAGACCATGGATGAATGCATTTATTAACGTGAGTGATAAGTGTGTGTGAGAGAAAGAGAGAGAGAGAGAGATTGAAAAAATGAGAAAGAGAGAGAAACTATACAGGGTGAATTGCTACTCGTGCTACAAACTTCTCCAGTAGATTCTTCACTCTAAAATGAACAAAAAAGTTCATATTGTCCATGGTCCGATTCTCAACCATTTCAGAGTAATTTCGCTTTTTATCGATTTTGAAAGATATCACGTCCTGGCGTCGGAAAATCGTGATATCTTTTAATCTAAACATTTCTCTGAAAATCTAATAGCACCGTTGAAATTCCCGTTAATTTTTCAATAAGAAGATGACGGTGGCAAAATGTTTGGGCTAATTTTTTGTGTTTTATTTCAGCCAGAACTACAAAAAGAGTGGAAAATTGTGTAAATCGGAAAGTGTATAAAGTAATCCAGAGTTTCTAATTTTAGTCTCAGAAGGCAGCAAATTTGAGGAAAACTACCTGATTTAATAACGCTTCCAACGCACTCGTCATTTTCTTATTTAGTGGTTGTGAGACCAAGATGTTGATGACAAAAAGAGAAAAAATGGTGGTTCAAGGATTGCTAATGTTTGAGAGTGACTTGCTACTCGTGCTACAAACTTCACCAGTAGATTCTTGACCCTAAAATGAACAAAAAAGTTCATATTGACCATGGTCCGATTCTCAACCATTTCAGAGTAATTTCGCTTTTTATCGATTTTGAAAGATATCACGTCCTGGCGTCGGAAAATCGTGATATCTTTTAATCTAAACATTTCTCTTAAAATCTATAAGCACCGTTGAAATCCCCGTTAATTTTTCAATAAGAAGATGAAGGTGGCAAAACGTTTGGGTCTTTCTTCCTTGACCTTCTAGCTGTTTGTAAACTTCTTAAGCATTACATACTAAATGGGCATTAAATTAAATTAAAAAATTTCAATGGAATTATGATTTTGATTCTCTCTAAAAATTAACGGGGATTTCAACGGTGCTTATAGATTTTAAGAGAAATGTTTAGATTAAAAGATATCACGATTTTCCGACGCCAGGACGTGATATCTTTCAAAATCGATAAAAAGCGAAATTACTCTGAAATGGTTGAGAATCGGACCATGGACAATATGAACTTTTTTGTTCATTTTAGGGTGAAGAATCTACTGGAGAAGTTTGTAGCACCAGTAGCAATTCACCCTGTAGATGAGATAAATGAAAAATGGATGTGCAGTAACAAATGCCAAGCCTTTGACCGAGTATGGCACTAGAACATCCTACCAGCAACCTATTACCTTATCCAAAAATCCTATCTTAACGCTCGTTACTTCCAAGTATCCCACAAAAATGCATTGTCTTCTATCCTATTTGTATTTGTGTTTTTGCAGTTTTTCGGTTTAAACCTCTTACAGCGTTTGCTTTTTTTTTATTTTTTTATTTATCACATTATTTGTTTTAATAAATTTCTAAATTAATACTTTTTCTTCAATCACAACAGGTCCCCTTACACAGATCTTTAGTCGATATAATTATAAATATATTATAATGTTTCCGGGATGAACCGCTGGGCGGCGAGCTGGTTTTACAGGGATTTTTTTTCCCCTGAGAAGTTTTATAACAATTTTTAAAGAGAATTTTTGGCGGTTAGAACATTTTTAAACAACATAAATAGACTATTTTAACTAGTAATAAAAACATTAGCATGTTAAATAGATCTTACAATAAACCCGTTAGACTATATACCTTTATAAATTTAAACAAACATTTCATATAAATTATTTAAATATATACATTATAACTTAGACTAGATATTTCATATAAGTAATTCAATTTTATACTCATATAAACATGAGAATAATGAAAACAAAATAACTTAATTTACTAAAACATGCTTGCTTAAATAACCTTAACGGACTATATACATTTATAATTTTAAATATAACTTCTCAAATATATAATTTAACTATGTACATATATAACATAAAAGACATTTCATTTAAATAATTCGATTATATACACATACAGTTATTAATAAAATGACTATATTGACTAGGGAATTAACATAGTGATCATAAAAACTTATAAATAACAAACTTAACTACTTAATACTACCAGTTTAAATACATGATTAAACCATATACATTTATTTTAAACTACCATTTTAAATAAATAATTTAACTATATACATTCATAATTTACACAATCAGTTCAAATAAATAGTTCACTAAGAGTAATTAAATTTGTACATTGAAGTTGTTTATTTACATACATAAAATTAAAAGCCCTTGTGAGAATTTTTTATTATTTATGATTTTCATTTGATTTTGTGAACTGTGTTTAGTTTTTTTTCATAGACATACTTTATAAACTTTATAAATTCTTTATAATTGTGTTTGTTCTTTGTCAGTTCTATCAATTTACTTTCATAATCTATTTTTGTTTTTATTTCCATTTCTAGTATTTTTCTTTTATGGTTACAGATTTCGCATTTCGTCACAATATGTTCAGCACTTTCTATTTCCCCACATTCGCATAAATTGGTGTTTTTTAATTTGTAATTATATAAATATTTATTAAATTCTCCATGCCCTGTTAAAAATTGGGTAGTAATATAATTTGGTTGAATAAAATTCCCGTTTTTGATTCTTGGCATGGCAAGAATTTATAAGTAGTTCGCCCTTTTATGCTTGCACTCCATCTTGCTTGCCATTTTGTTATAATTTCGTTTTCTAATTCTTTAATTTTTTCACTATAATTATTCTTTTATGGAGTTCTAAGTCAATTAGTATCTGCCGTCATAACTTGAAGTGCGTCTGTTGACGTAAAAAAACCCTTTACATAGCCATTTTAGTGCACCTCTTTGTATGACAATGTCTCCTATTCATCCTATTCTAGCAGGTGTCCCACAGGGCAGCGTGCTCGATCCTTTCCTTTATTCAATTTATACCTCCGACCTACCTACGCAACCTAACACTATCACCTTCACCTTTGCCGATGATACCTCAATCCTTTCTCCTGATAAAGATCCCGTCACAGCTTCCACTAATCTTCAAAATCACCTAAACATCCTAGAATGCTGGCTCCGTCGGTGGAGAATCAAGATCAACGAAACCAAATCAACAAACATAATATTTACGCTAAACAAGAAAACTCTTCCACCAGTATACCTCAACAACGTTCCCATCCTAATTGCGAACCATGTACGATACCTCGGACTCTACATGGACAAACGACTGACGTGGAACCTCCATACACGACTTAAGCGCACAGACTGTAATATACGATTTTTCATGCTTAAACGACTACTCGACAGACGATCAAAACTCTCACTAACAAACAAAAGAAAACTTTACACTACCCGCCTGGCCCCCATATGGACATACGGACTTGAACTTTACGGGACTGCTAAGCGTTCCAACCTCAATGGAATCCAATCCCTTCAATCTAAAATCCTCAGAGCAATAGTCAACGCCCCTTTGTTCAATCACACTATCCATACCGACCAAAATGTCCCTTTTGTTACCGAGCTACCTCAATCCCGCTTCAAAACTTTCCATTCCAAACTGCCCCATCATCCGAACCCTTTCATCAAAAACCTGTCATCCACCACATTAGAAGACTAAAGCGTCGGTGGCCCCGCGACAACCTTAACAGTTTACATCGGTCTCCTACGATGGAGTACATCTCGCTCATCATGTTGATTAACTAACGGCTACCATCACTGGATGGTAACTGTTCAAGCTTTCATACTACCGTTAATATGTTTATATGTAAATACTATCTGTTTTACTTGTTGCGACGAAGAATGCAGTTGTAAAAAACAAATAAAAAGTTTTTAAAAAAGTAACAAATAAACATTTCTGATCCTCTACATATTGTCGCTTACTATTATTACCACTTACTATAATTATTATCTGACTTTTACACAAGGTTTGTCCTATTTAAAAATTAAATACACAATTACAAACCACTACGAAACCCAATACACAAATTTTCTATTGTCTTTGCAACTTTTAACATTTATACTTTAATAATAATAATGTTTGTGTGGTGATTAGTGACCGTTAATCGATAATTATTCAGAAATCGTGAGATGCGGTCTGGTGTGATGTAGATTTCATAAAAATATTTTCTTTATCGTGCCAAGGTTTCGATCTTTATCACTCACAGACCCTCCTGAATTATTGCACGTAGGTAAACAGTTCGAGGTCGAAAGAGCGTTAAAGATTCATAGAAAATTATGATTATTGCACAGCCATTTCATTATTTATAAGTGTGTGGTGAATAGTGACGGTCGATGGTTATTAAGAAATCGTGAGATGCGGTCTGGTGTGATGTAGATTTCAGAAAAATATTTTCTTTATCGTGCCAACGTTTCGATCTTTATTGAGATCACCTTCAGGGCCTGGGATTTACAAACATTGTTGAAATTTAACAAATACATGTAGGATGTGGAAAAAAATGAATTTATACAATGCAAAATATATTTTTTATATTCATTCAAAGTATTTCACGATTTCTGAATAATGTGTGGTGATTAGTGACCGTTAATCGATAATTATTCAGAAATCGTGAGATGCGGTCTGGTGTGATGTAGATTTCAGAAAAATATTTCTTTATCGTGCCAACGTTTCGATCTTTATTGAGATCACCTTCAGGGCCTGGGATTTACAAACATTGTTGACATTTAACAAATACATGTAGGATGTGGAAAAAAATGAATTTATACAATGCAAAATATATATTTTTTATATTCAATCAAAGTATTTCTACTCACTCAAAGTGTTTGTCTTCTGTGTAATTGTGCCATTCTTGCGTGTCGTGTTGAGAGTGCCAGTGAGATATTGGCATAATTATAATAAGTTTATTGCACAGATGAAAAAAATTAAAATTACAGATAATTCAGACAAGAAAACAAACTTAATTCGGCAAGGTAACTGTCTGCCGGAGTTCGGATTAATTATTAACTAATCCTATACAATAAACGTACAAATGCATTAATCTAAAGAAATACATTGGTATGCTAAATGTAATATCTATAACAAAATACTAAAAAAAGGGCAAAAACTGAGAAATAAAAATCCATGAACAGGAGCTGAGACTGGAGAAACAGAAGTACCAAATACCAAGAGAAAAAGCGGGGGAAAAGAGATGAGTAGTAAAGGAGAAAAAGAAAAGAAAATTACTTAGTTAAATTCGTTTACTATTAGCCTTCGATAAGCTTTTGCATAATTGACAAAGTGCGTCCAAAACGGACCAGGTGCAGTTTTATGTCTGTCCATTGACACGGTTCTTTCGCCGAACGCAGACAAACGATAGGGGGACAGAATGAGGCATTCCGCGACAAAATGGAATATGTCTTCCTTTACCCGGTAATTGCATACCTCACACTCCAGTTGGCTGAGGAGATCATACGGCATATGCCGAAGGTTCAGCAATTCTCCCCTCAGTTTTAGGATCCAACGTATATCCATAATGCTCTTATTTGGATTTTGGTCCCCAACCAAGCTGGCGCATCTAACTCCGTGATCAAACATCCTATATATACGGTATCGACGAGAAGTCTGCACTCTCTCAATGAACATTTCTACGTTATGATACGGGTAAATATTTCGTGTATTATATTATCAATATGTATCTGTGAGGAATATAGAGTTCCACAGACACACCAAACTAGTTTAGCTTTAGAATACGTGTTTATAGAGTGTAAGGAGGGATGGACAAGCGTAGGTAGTAAGGTTATTTAATTTAAAATTGAGAAGATTTTTAGCTGTACATCAAAGGGCGGGCTTTAAGTGGAATATCTAATACCCTAAAGCCAAGATTGAAGGGATAAGCATCAGTTTTAGAGTCTTTTCACCCATTGTACGAGTAGAAATCAAGTCCCAGAAGTTCAATCAGTATTTTCGTCAGAATTCCTACGGGAGAGTCGATTAAATTCTTTCGAAAAAAGCGAAGCGGTGAAGACGCGAAGTGCTGGCCTAACCCTAGTAGCTAGCCATCCCGGAAAAAAACCTAAATAAAATCTGAACTATTCGCATGTAGGATTAACAAAATAACTGAGTTAAAAATCAAAATGTTTTATGTGTATTCTGATAGATTTTAAAAACGGCGTGTTTTATTTAAAAAAATGAAGGATAAAATAAAATAAAGTGAAGAAAAAGAAAACATGTTTATAAATGTTTAAGGACGGATATTCGTACATTTATGGTTAATTGTAACTTCTATGCATTCAAAGAAAGTGGACAATTTTAGCCTATATTTCAATGACTCATATCAGATATTACAAATCTATACGATAATTTACACTAAGCGATATATATAGAGTTGACAAGAAAATAATGGCTTTTTTGAAATTTTATTGTTTTATACCTGACACGTTCAGTACTATTCAGAGATGGATTGTCTATTGTTTGCAATTAAGTATTGCCACCTTTCAGCTAGTCGATTCCTTTCGCATCAAAGTTCCCATCTTTTTAGCCCAGAAACTGCTGTTTGGACACTTTCAATTTTTTCAAAGTTTTCACGTTTTAAAAAATTTTGTAATGACCGAATTTAATAGTAGTCACAAGGTGAAATGTCCAGGCATACATTCTGCCTGGGGTAATAAAATTTTCCGGCCCCCCTCCAAATAAAAACATCATATTAATTTTGTAATATTAAATGTAATTGTAATATTAAATTTGTTCCTCAAAGCAACGTTGTTGCATTGAAAGAATACTCCTTTTCTGTTAGATCCGGCTTTTTTAGTTTTTAGTTTTTTTTATTTAAAGGTCTAAACTGGTGGCTGTACATGTCACTATCAACCCTCTCCCCTTATGATAAAAGCTCAAAATGCAAGGGGCCGGACCTGCCCCATAAAAATGCACAGCTCTTTTTTTTGTGCATTTGTTGTTTTGGAACAATTGGATGCCGTTGACCGAGTAGGCAATAAGCTATTTTGTGGATTATGATTTGAATGTGATCCATTTTTCATCATCTGTTACCGATCTATAAAAAAAGGATCGTAAAAATGACGACAGAGAAGTGAAAGAAAATTGTGATACGATACGCTAAATTCCTTTCGCGTTATGGTTTCCAATTCTCCCCTAGTTGTCGGGTCGTTAAAAAAAGATTTTCATCTAGCCAATGCCTCAATGTGTCGTCTGCAGATTTCCGACTTATTGTACTTCCTAGTTCCTTAGTTCAGTGCAATTTACTTTAGAAGTATTAGGTCTGTCTTTATTTGTATCCCAGGTTGTTTCCATTGAGCGGTTTATCCGGATTCAAACATGAGATGGGTGACTGTTTCTTCCTCTTCGTTGCATAACCTACAAACGAGGACGTCATTAAATATGCCCATTTTATGTAGATGTAATTTCAGATGCCAGTGACTGGTAAATAGTTAGAGTTTAGCCCTCTCTAACTGGAGAGGGAGTTTGCCCGTCTTGTTAAGTGGTGTTTTAGCATAAGTTTACTGCATCATTATGGTTGTCCACTTCTCTTTTTGCCTGTTTTGGGATCCATTCTATGATGGCGAATTCTGGGTTTGTTTTTGTTATCCCAAAAATAGGTTTATGGCCTATATATGGTTTTGCATATCTTCCTCTGTGCCAATGTGTGTGATTATTTTACTCTAAATTTCCTTGTATTTTAGTGCCCAAGATTTTTTTTTAAACAATGGATACCAGGAACTGGAAGAGTTCCCCCTGAGCACTGCAGCTGTGGTCAGCTTATTGTACTTTATCCCTGGCTCCATTTTTTGGGAGGCTCGCAACACGAGTGTGAATTCGTGCCGGTGTTCTTCCATCGAAAAAACTCATTTTTGAAGCGGGTTGGGACCAAATTCAGAGTCACTGAAATCTGATCCCGCCTCTTCTATTGATGAGTGCCGTGTCAATTTCTTTCAATTGCGGCCACCTGTCCCCTCAGGCGTCCGAAAAAAGTCCAGCGGCGACGGTGGAGATCGAACCCATGACCGCGGGATCCACTAGCCGAGAGTCTGACGCCTTAACCACTCGTCTACCGCGGCCCCCAGGAGTTTTAGACATTACTATTTTTTACATGCTAATGCTTTACTAGAATGGCTATCTAATCTTATGAGGATTTTTTACCAGGGAAACTACTTTTGAGTTTTTTTAAGACACAAACCTTGCTGGCAAGTATTTTAGTTTGAAAGACGAAGATGTCCTTCCCTAATGAGTTTGTTTGCTCATATTTTGGGCTTGTAAAAAAAACGCCTGATCCTGTTCTTTCATGTGTTCTGGAACCATCTCTCTTCCATATCATTACACCTATGTTCTTCTGAATTCTTCTTCTCTTTTGTAATCTGTTGAGACTTTAAAGGATATTGAAAATAATGTTTTCGGGATCATGTTGCCAGTGCCAGTGGTCAGTTTCTTCGCCCAATAATATTTTTACGACTTTTGTTTTACTAATTAGATAAAAAAATTATTTCTTACCCCGATTGTTATATTTAATTATATTTAACAAAGCGAACTACATCCATTATTATATAAATTTTATTAAATAGTTTTAATGACAAAAGGCAAAAGTTGCTTTGCAACGCCGGCTGGATTTTCAGCAACATTGTTGTCTGGCATATAATGCGAGGGTTATTAAATTCGAGGATTATTCCAGTGGCTACCTTGATCACCGGACCTAACTCAGATGAACTATTTTTCTGTGGAAAGACCTAAAAAATAAGGTCTATGGAACGTGTATCCCAGAAGTATCCCGGGACACGATCTGAAAGAAAATACAACTTTAAACTGCCTAAACCTATAAACCGCCTCCATAAGAACTGTACAAGCAGAGCTTGGATGACCAGAGCTTCGGTTTATGTAGCCAGTGATGGTGCTCAGTTAGAGCAGTTTCTTTAAAAGATAGTTAATTAATAAATGCATTTTTTTTTCAATTTTTTGTTTTTCACACAAAATTGAGAATCGATACGTCCACATTAGTTCTAGTATGTGTAAAATAGTCTTTTGCTGCGAGGTGATAAGTTGGATTTAGTGTAGTAGCCATGAAAGGATTTTGTATCTTTTCGTCTGTTCTAATACTCTTAGCCTTGTGTGTCGATTACCATGTTTACTAATTACACAGCTAAGTATCACTTCTTGTCCTTAGTTGGAAAAAGAACTGTACTAAAACATAATAGAAAACTAATTTTCTTATGATGAATGAAGACTTTGTGGGCAGATTTTTCTGCATTTGATTTCAATTTTTTTGCACCAAGGATTCAGCAATGTAATTTGATAATGCATGTTTCGAGACGAAAGATAGGAGTTACTTGACGAAATTGTCTGTTTTGCCATAGTAAAGATGGTCGTTTGCGTATGAGATGGAAAATTATAGGAGCCAATACACTGCCCTGATGAACATCAGCATGAATACGATATCTGGATGGCAAATTGTTTTGTTGAGATAGTATGAGATAGGAGGTAGAAAAAAGGATGCCCTTGAACTTGAAGATCAAGTCCTTCTGTCAATTTAAATTCTATAAAACAAATTAGACCATAGACATATTATTATACTTTGGCAACATCCGCCTAAACAGGAGCAATTAAAGCTTAGGAAGGAACTTCAGACAGACATGGTTATAGGATGCCTGTTGATCCAAAAATTCAGATTTGTTAAGAAACCCAGTAATGCTGATAAAAATTGTGTACAGATTTCTCTAAAACCAAGTGGGTGATGAGCTGGCGTCTTTTGAATAGACGAAAGACTATAATTTATTCTGTTTCAAAAGATTAGCCATCTATCCGGACTGCTACTCGACCCTGAAAGCAAATACCATGTGGATTGCATCTAAACCATGTCAGACATTAATTGACAATGACAAAATTGTCCTTGTTTGGGCACATATAGAGAAAACGAAGAGTACAATAAATTGGCTAAGTAAGTGGTAAATAAATTCGACCAGAACACCTATGAACGATATAACATCTAAGTTACCTTTAATAAAGACCCGTCCAAACCTGGGAAGTATAAGGCCAGTGCATGAAATTATATTCGAGGACATAAGAATGAGAAAAAAATTAATCAAAATGATAGTAGGACTACCCAGTGGACACAAATTCCACAGGCATATGGTATAAATGCTCACCAATGCTCCTGGAGGAAAAATGCGAAAGTCTGAAATGTACATACAAGAACTTTAAAAAATCTTTGGTATCTCATAGAAAGCTAACGAATACCGCCACGTAATAAAAGAGAAAGTACTATTGCGGTACCGTTATTGTTCGGATTGGGCAAGATTGTAAACAGACTATCGGGTTGTCCGGAAAATAATGCAGGATTTTAAGTTTTCATTAAAAAAAATCTATATAAAATATTCTGTTTACGTTTACAGGATTACTCATTTGTATGAATGTCAACACTNTTTTGATTAAAGAACATTGCTTTAAAGTAACTAGTTTCTTTTTTTTTGTTTAATACCAAAATCCTGCATTATTTTCCGGACAACCCAATAGTTTTAATGACTTTTTATCTCAACTAAAAACCTTAATTAATTGAATGATATTAATTTGTCAAGCGGACCACGAAAACTAGTGAATTTAATGAGTGAAAATGAAGTATACTTCACAAAAGTTCTCCGTGGCCATTTCATTTGTCGCCGAGAGTCAAATAGATTACACATATGAAAAATGGCAAAAAGGAGGGAAAATTCAAAAGGTGGGGTTGAGATGGGAAGTTAGTGTCCGAGTGGATCGGGGTCGCGATAGCTCAAGTGGTAGAGTAGCGGCTTTTCATGCCGAATGTCGTGGGTTCGAATCCCGCTCGTGACACTGACTTTTTTATGTCAACTAAAAATCTTAATTAATTGAATGATATTGATTGGTCAAGCGGATCACGAAAAATAGTGAATTTCATGTGAAATATTTCCTAGTATCACGAAAACAAAAATTGTAATAAAATCCGTGAACCCGAATCCGTTGCCTCCCTTTGTTAATTTTTTAATTTCTTTACAAAATTCACAATATTTAAATCAATGAATGTGACGGAAAATCGCTGTTTAAATTTTAATTGAAACGTTATGCAATATTCGTTAAAATTGTATTGTTTTTAATTTATCATCTAATAATA
This sequence comes from Cimex lectularius, assembly GCF_000648675.2. Classification (NCBI taxonomy): domain Eukaryota; kingdom Metazoa; phylum Arthropoda; class Insecta; order Hemiptera; family Cimicidae; genus Cimex; species Cimex lectularius. Next base: position 188,149 of record NW_019394214.1, read on the forward strand.
TTATCACTCTTTGCTTGGTGATTCTGATCTTCAAAATTGAACTAACTTTGGTAATTGAAATTATCCTTTTGTTTTTTTAAATCGTGCACAAAATTTGATGATTTCACGAAGAAGATATATTATTGTAACTATTTAAGTTTTTCAACTCCATTAGAACCAAAATAATTATGTCAAGATTTAAAAAAAAATTCTTTCTGATGACAAGTGCATTTGTCCAAAATAGTTCTTAAAATGTATTAAATTTCCAATATTTCGCTAACAAAACCTTCCATTATTTTTGGAAAAAGAAATCGGAAAACCTATTCCATAACTGATTTGCTTGAAGCTCTCCGTGGCCATTTCATTTGTCGCCGAGAATCAAATAGATTACACGACATTTGAAAAATGGCAAAAAGGAGGGAAAATTCAAAAGGTGGGATTGGGATCGAAGTCACGATAGCTTAAGTGGTAGAGTAGCGGCCTATCTAGTCGAAGATCGTGTGTTCGAATCCCGCTCGTGACGATGACTTTTTTATCTCAACTAAAAACCTTAATTAATTGAACGATAGTAATTGATCAAGCGGACCACGAAAACTAGTGAATTTAACTTGTTTTAATCATGAACATTTCTGCATTTCAATAAACCAACGTCAACTATAAAAGTGCTTGGTCAGCACCCTGGTAAGAACTGTAATTCCTAATGTAAATTGTAGGAGGCGAAGTTCGTATTCCTGAATATTATTACTAGAGAACTTGCCTGAAAACTACCTAATGTTCTAGCAAGACACTATTTAGCTTATTGTTTATTTATATAAGTTTAATATAACCCATAAACCACAGTAAATAATTGGTTGTATTCTCACATTTCATTTATGTGTAATTATATGTTAAACATATGATAATTACAACTAAAAACCATTTCTGCTTCGCTTAATTTAGTTGTTTAATTAGGAAAGTTCTGTCGTGTTGTTGTTTATAATGACTGTTGGTGTTTTGAACGTGGTCTGTTTTTGTTCGCTCTATTAAAATAAAAGTGATGGTTTACTTACCTTTGGGGAATATTTTAAAACTTTTTTACAAAATAATTAGCTAAAATATACTGTTTAAAAATAATGTTTATATAATTTAATAATGTGTTAGGAATTAATTAATTAAAATAGTCCCAATTTATTTGTCTGCCCTTGGATATTTCTGATTCCTTTTGACCCTCGAGAAATAGTAATAATAAATAATAATAGTAATAGTATAATAATAATAATAAATAAAATAATAGTAAAGAAGATAATAATGCTAGCCTTCTTGTATTGAGTGAAGATGAACGCTGAAGTTATTAAAATTTTAAAAAACGTAAATTTATTAATATATATCGACACAAGGGCTGTCGACAGTTAGGCCATTCAGCCCCCAACGCATACAAAATATAATCTAGCTAATATTAAATATATTTTATAAGATACGTTAAGTCGCACAAATACATTCATACACTGCTTTCATTCTGAGGACGGAACAGCCATCTGAAGAAGATTGGTAGAACCCCGACAGATTCTCCATACAAGGAAAAGAGACACCAACACCAATTAACAAAATATCGCGCCACATTTAGTGTTTTTGGATGTACATTGTAACCGTAGAAAAAATTCAATCAGAGAAACCGGTGAGTTCTTGTTTATCAAACTTCTTGATAAACTATGATAAACTAGAATTCACCGGTTTCCTATAGATTGAGAACGAAGGAAACAAAGGGCACAGTATATTTCACACAATGAAAAATGTATAAAATCTAAACATTTATAATCAATCACAATTTTAAATATTTTAATACTAATAATTCAATTAAAATTATTGAAAATGTAAATGTAAAAAATGAAAGTAAAATAATATTATTTTGGGATAAACCCCCACTCCTTTACTTCCCCCACTCATCCACACTATGTCGTCAGTTCTGACGCGCTTTCATAGATCTGATGAAAAGGATTTATTATTAAATAGAAATTATAAATGATGGGTTGAGTGTGGAGTTCAATCCTTTTTAAAGTTCGACGAAAGAAATAAGTGGGTTTATTTTCCTAACGTTTGTAACGTTTGTTTTTATGTACATTAAAATAATTTTTCAAAACTATTGCAACTGATAAATTGTCAGAATTAACTCAAATTTAGGATATTATTCAATTATTTAACGTTTTTAGTTGAGATAAAAAAGTCAGTGTCACGAGCGGGATTCGAACCCACGACCTTCGGCTTGATACGCCGCTACTCTACCACTTGAACTATCGTGATTTCGTTCCACTCGGGCACTAACTTCCCATCTCAACTCCACCTTTTGAATTTTGAACATTTGAAAAATGGCAAAAAGGAGGGAAAATTGAAAAGGTGGGGTTGAGATGGGAAGTTAGTGTCTGAGTGGATCGAAGTCACGACAGCTCAAGTGGTAGAGTAGCGGCTTTTCAAGCCGAAGGTCGTGGGCTCGAATCCCGCTCGTGACACTGACTTTTTTATCTCAATTAAAAACGTTAATTAATTGAATGATATTAATTGGTCAAGCTGACCACGAAAATTAGCGAATTTAGGATATTAGTTGTAAAATAGATGAGAGTTGCGATTTAAGTTTTTAGGGTTCGTGTGGTCTAAGTAAATTTTGCCACAATTCTTGGTTTGAATCCCGGCAGAGCAGCGATTTTTCTGTAGACCTTTGTTTTATGGAAAAATGGATGTAATCTATAAATGATTGTTTAGATATCGTGAGATGAGGCCTAGTCACGGACTCTAAATAATCGTCAGTTAACGGCCACTAAATATTATATGTCACGTATAATAATAATAATAATAATAATATATACACAACAGCTTTCACGAGTTTATGTTTATTTATAAATAATAACTGGTTGATGTAATGAGGAGCGGTCAGATTAGATGTATTTCCGAAAAACCCCATTTTCATTTTTTTAGCCGACGTTCCGACCATAATCCGGGTCATCTTCAAGGCGTAAAGTGTAGCTTAACTGTGACTGTGGATAGACGAAAAAAAATGAGAAAATTAAATTAAATGTATTCAAATGTTAAATGATAGTACATTAATGTCTTTTTGTAAGTCTTCGGCTAAAATGAGAAAAGTCGAACTACGTTCTCTGCAAATGCTCGCCACCACTTTTCACCACTTCTGATCTTGGGTCGTTACCTTCAGGCGCTTCTCGTTCTCGGCAGAGTGTCTATACCGATCGAGGTTTAGAAATGGCCTAGCATGAAATTGTCACTGGGCGTTGTTCACAGTTTCGCACGAGAAACCCGTAGAAAGACAAAGCGGAGCCGCTCCCTCGAATTTATAGTAATGGCAAGAATTCGCGACAGTAATGGAGAGTTAGTGTACCTAGGCTTTTTTCCCCAGCCTCTCGTACAAAGATTCACAAAAGGAATCGCTTACCGAGCTCTCGGGGAACATTACAAAGCCACGGGCCATTATCGCTCTTCATTTATTTAACGACCCACATTCAAACACAAAAAAACTCGGTAGTTTTTAGCTCTAAGTTGGCCTAACTCCGTATAGCGCCGAGGGGACAATTACCGACATTCTTATGCAGAACAGTTTTCACAAACCCCTTGGCAAACAAATGCCTTGTTTTAGCTGCTTCTTTGACACGGTTGAAATTACGAAGTTTGAAAATGGTAAAATTGCAAATATCAACACTCAAAATAAACCGTGAATTTTACTAACAAGTTTTTATTACTCAAATTACATATATATTTATACAATTTTGAAAAAATTATTAAAAAATGTTCTTAGGTTATAAATTAACTTGCATTAAATGTACGAGTGAATCTATTAGATTAAAATTTCACAGAAAAAATTATGATACCTTTGATTTCAATAATGTAAAAATAATTTGAGAGAGAAAATAAATTTTAAAAAATTATATTTTAAGTTATTCAAAATTTACGTAATATATTCTTTTAGAACCCGTGCATTAGTATCATAAATAAATAAAAAGTTTAAAGTTGAAAACAAGTAAACATGAAAGTACAAGATATTTAATTTTAAAGCTTTTTGCTTGGTAAATAAACGAGAAATACCGTATATATATAGAAAAATTAAACGCGACCCAACGAATTTGTTGATGCGAGAAGATAATTTTCAATTTTTCCTTTCCTAAACCACCTAAACCAATTTCCCCTTCGGGACGTGATGGCTTCACAGGCGGATATGATTTGAGAGAGGGAAATTGACCGTTTCCTTAGCCAGCTGGTACAGGAGGAGAAATGTGAAGGGAAAAACCTCGGACCTGATATTTGAACGGATTCCCGGCAGCCGCACAATGGCCTTGGATGACCAAGGACCGTTTTGACAGATGGTCTCTGACCTGAAAAGAAGAAAAAATGGAATCAGCTCCATCAGGGACAGAATTATGACCACAATTCAAATATAACCTCCGATAGCAAAAAAATCCTATAAACTCACAAATCTGCTCTTTTAAATTTAAAATCTAGCAATAAAACAAAAAAACTTGTTGTTTGAAAAATGTTGTTAAAAAAAGTTCATCGTAAAGTCGTAAATCAAAATATAATAATATAAGTTTATGGGCCAATAAACAGTTGAGGTCATCGCTGGCCCTCTGCGTGTTTTCCTTCTTTTTCTTTTCTTTCGCGCATATTTTGTTTTAAACTGCAACCATTTGAGCGTCTCGATCTGGTTACTGACTCTCTGATTTCAGATATATACCACGTTGACATTTTACAATGCTTGTCTCTCGTTTGTACCTCGGGTTGTCAAATACAGAATAAAAACAAAACAAACAATACATATATATACATCACCACAAACATAGATGTCTGGTCACATTCACCCCCCCCCCAGAGTACTCGTTATTCCTAAGGGCGGGCTTATAAGCAACCCCTTCCTTTCACGCTAATAAATTACTTTTACTCTCGAAACGTCATACACTTACCCCAGAGTACTTTAATATTCCTCGGAGCGGGGTTAGAAGGAACCCCTTCATTTCACGCTAATAAATTACATTTATTACGATAAATTAACACAAACACAACACTCGATAGAAACATAGAGGTCTGGGCACATTCACTCCTCCAGAGTACTCGATATTTCTCGGGGCGGGGTTGAACCCTCTCCACTCTCGCTAATAACTTACTTTTATTCTCCAGACGTCACACACTCACCCCAGAGTACTCGATATTCCTCGGGGCGGAGTTATAAGCAACACCTTCCTTTCACGCTAATAAATTACTTTTACTCTCGAGACGTCATACACTTACCCCAGAGTACTTTAATATTCCTCGGAGCGGGGTTAGAAAGAACCCTTTTATTTCACGCTAATAAATTACATTTATTACAATAAATTAACACAAACACAACACTCGATAGAAACATAGGGGTCTAGTCACATTCACTCCCCCAGAGTGAACGTGGACCAAAATATCCGCACACAAACCAATAACAGAACGTTAAAGTTTAAACACATGTGTAATATCGCGTCTGTAGCGTACGAAATCTTCTTAACAATAAGGGTGTAAGAGTTGTTGATGGCTGTTGGTCTGTGAATCGGTGAAATGCTAAACTTATGAGTGAAGATGGAATCTGCAAGTTATCTTTTGCTCGTTCAGCATGAGATCACCGCCTGTCAGACCAACACCCAATATCAACTCTAACACAGACAAGCAGGCTACAGTACTAAAAGATAAGTGGTACCGCGCGGTACGGACCCATTGTCGGTTAAGCATGACTATATTGTCACGCCTCTAATTGAACTGACTCCTGACCTGTCTTCGGTGCTGTCCAAAACGATTTCTAAAAAGTCTCTCTTTGTAAGACAAATTTTAGTCGTTAAAAAGTTTTATTTTGATTTACGCCCCGAGGAATATCGAACAAAACATGGCTCGTAAAAATAACTTTGAGTGACACCCCAGGCATGTTTCTATGAATAAATGACGTTGGGAATAGTTTGTTTATTAACAAGATATTTGCTCTGATCTAAACAACTGGGGTTAACATTTAACTATTTTATTACAAAGTTGATGGAAGTTGTTTTCCATTTATTGAGATATGTTTTTAAAATACACTAGAAATAACAAAATAATTATATAATATGCGTATGTTAATAAAATGATGGGTAGAAAGACGATATTTTCATGACATCTGAATCATAACAGTCTAAAACTAATACGAACTGCTTGAACTGAACACATCAGTAATTTCGAGTTGCGCGCTTAAATTGTCCCTTTTGTTTGTCATTTAAAGCGTAATTAAAACACCTTTAATTAAATGGTGTCAAATTTCTCGACCTCGGTAAGGTTAATTCAACTCGACTGAAATAAACTCATTTAGAAGGATGTGACACTGAGGGCTTTAATTGAGCCACGGTTCGCTGTGTTGGTTTGGAGACGAGTGAGACGCGGAAAAAAAAAGAAAAAGAGAAAAATCGTATCATTTCAATTTTTTCCCCCTTTCAAAATAAATAAACCATCAGTTCAACCAGTGATCGAACTGGAATAAATAAATTGACATACATGTGTAAAATGAAAGTGATAGTACCATCTTAATCAACATTGGTCAATGAGGATATTACTAGGCCATTCCACTAAAAAAAAAAAATCATTCCACAAACAGACGACAAAATAAAAAACACGGGTAAATATTAGATTATAAAACTATAATAACAAATATTATTTGACATTATTAAAAGGATAATTTCAATTACCAAAGTTAGTTCAATTTTGAAGATCAGAAGGATAATTTCAATTACCAAAGTTAGTTCAATTTTGAAGATCAGAATCACCAAGCAAAGAGTGATAATATTATTAGATGATAAATAAAAAACAATATAATTTTAACGAATATTGCATAACGTTTCAATTAAAATTTAAACAGCGATTTTCCGTCACATTCATTGATTTAAATATTGTGAATTTTGTAAAGAAATTAAAAAAATAACAAAGGGAGGCAACGGATTCGGGTTCATGGATTTTATTACAATTTTTGTTTTCGTGATACTAGAAAATATTTCACATGAAATTCACTATTTTTCGTGATCCGCTTGACCAATCAATATCATTCAATTAATTAAGGTTTTTAGTTGGCATAAAAAAGTCAGTGTCACGAGCGGGATTCGAACCCACGACATTCGGCATGAAAAGCCGCTACTATACCACTTGAGCTGTCGTGACCTCGACCCACTCGGACACTAACTTCCCATCTCAACCCCACCTTTTCATTTTCCCTCCTTTTTGCCATTTTTCAAATGTCGTGTTTGATTCTCGGCAATGAAATGGCGACGGAGAGCTTTAGTGAAGGTATACTTCTTTTAAACTTATTAAATTCCCTAGATTCGTGGTCTGCTTGAACAATTAATATATTACAATTAATTAAGGTTTTCAATTAATTCAGAGTTTTAGTTGGGATAAAAAAGTCAGTGTCACGAGCGGGAATTTTTTATTTAATTCTGGATTTGTGTTTAATAAAATTTAAATTATTTATTTTGATTAATTAATTAATTAATTTTGATTTGAAAGGTTAGTCGTTTGAACAGTCTAGGTCTAAAAAAATTACTGAATAACTTAATTTGGAAGGTTAGTCGTTTGAACAGCCTAGGTCTAAAAAAAAATTACTGAATTACTTGATTTGAAATGTTAGTCGTTTGAACAACCTAGGTCTAAAAAAATTACTGAATTACTTAAGTTGAAAGGTCCGTCGTTTGATCAGCCAATGTCTAAAAAAATTACTGAATTACTTAAGTTTAAAGGTTAGTCGTTTGAACACAGCCTAGATCTAAAAAAATTAATGAATTACTTGATTTGAAAGGTGAATGATAGGTGCTGAGAAAATAAAATATTTTAATTTCAATGTAGTCGATGTATAAGAAATAATACCTAAGATCGTATTACGAAAGATAAAATATAAAAAAACTAGAAAAACTTATTCTATAAAATAAATCAAAAATTAAAGCTCAAAAACAAAGTATAATTGAATTCGAAATATATAAATTAGGGATGAAATAGTCAAAAAGTAATGTGCCAGGATTTATAGAGTCGTATTTGCAATTTTGAGTTGAATTGGGCCTGAGGTACTCTGTATAAGTTTCCCCCAAAAAAGGATATTTCGATAAAAATGTCAGAAATGGTGAATTTTGTGTACCCCTTCACCTCCTAACTGCGAAAGTGAAATTTTCGGCCAATCAGGCTGGTTTTAATCTCATTCGATGCAGAAATTAATTCTTTATAGATCAACATCTGTAAAGGTGTTTTACGGTCAGGCTAACGGCTTACTAACAATTTTACGAATAAGGTCAAAAAAACGTGGTTTTCTATGGTTTTTTTGCCTGTAGCTCGGAACTGAAGAGTTTGCGGACCCAGTTTCATAGGACCTTTTTACTCAGCGTTCAATTTTCTATAAGATCTGGAAGTGTGGCTGAATCGATTGGGGGCAAACTGTTATAGTAAGTGTAGATTGAAAAGTGATTATGGAATATTTTCTAATTTAGGAGAACAATGTAACTTTTATCAAAATATTGATTAGATCAGGATGTTTACTGTGTAAATAAAAATATTCGGTTTAACTGTAAGAACTTCTGGTTATTTATGAAATCCAAAAAAGAAGTCAGATGATATCCCTATGTTAAAGTTTATAATGGTGTAACAATGCTGCGCTTTCGATCTCCAATTTAGATTAAAGAGCACTTCTTGTCTGTATATAAATCCTATACCATTAATAATAACACAAATGTTCATCCTAACTCTCAGATATTATAAACTCACCATTATTATATTAGAAGCGCTTTTCTCTCACTTAAGTTCTATTAGGCTTGATAAATCACCTCGACCTGACGGAATTCCACCCTTATTTCTATATCAATCTAGATTTTTATTGGCTCCTATTATTCAACAAAATTTTAATTTTTCCATATGAGGAATCGGAACCGGAGTGGTGTTACTCGGGAATTTTCTCAAGCTTGGCCATTACAGCAATCAAACACGTGGCGATATAACTTTTCCTAATTAATTGTAAAGTAATAGGTTGTGAATAGAAAACCCATCTTCCTTCTTTTATTTTTCGATACATTCTTTTTTTTGCCGACCACATAAATATTTTAAAAACAGTTAAATCTAATGAGAATTACCGACTGGTTCAATTAGACTTAGATTCACTTCATCTGTGGCCCACTGACAAAAATTTAGTTAAAAAATGCTACAAAATGAGTTTTTATAGATCGAACTTTTCTACCCCTTACAATTATAACTTAAACGGCTCCTATTTTCCTCAAAAGCCATTACAAATAATCTTGGTGAAACCTTTAATTATAAATTCCAATTTAATAAACAAATTGATCAAATAAAATCCACAAGTTTATACTCCTTTATCTCTATATTATCTATATTACTTGTAATACATTTATATACTTTTGTAAATGGATTTTATCTTTATATAAATAAATAAATACAAACAGAAAAGCTTAAAATTCTTTTTAAAAAAATGGGAATAAATTGTGAATATGTTTCAATTTATCAATTTACAAATATCTAATACATGTAGTTCGGCATAATTTGATAAAGTAAAATTAGATTAGAGAAATTTCAATAAGGATGACAAAATTTTTATTCATTATTCAATTATTTATTACATCCCTTAGCACTATATTCCATGGTGAAACATGCACTTTTATACATAACAGCGAGAGCGCGAGAGTGAGAGAGGGAGAGAGAGAGAGAGAGGGAGAGAATGTGAGAAAGAATGCAAACGAAAGAGGTAGAGGTGAGAGAGAGAGAGAGAGAGAGAGAGAATCAAAGAGAGATAAAGAGTTAGAGAGAGAGAAAGAGTCAGAGAGAGAGAGAAAGAGGGAGAGAGAGAGAGAAAGAGGGAGAGAGAGAGAGAGAGAGAGAAAGAGAGTGTGTGTGTGTATTTGTGTCAGAGAGAGCGAGAGCGAGAGAGAAAGAGAGAGAGGGAGAGAGAAAGGAAAATAATTGAAAAGAAGAGAGAGGGAAAGAAAGACATAAATTATGTGACAAATGGTATGAAAAAGTGGACGAGTGCGAGAGGGAGAGAGAGAGTGAAAGAAGAAAGATAGAGTGAATAAAAAAGTCCGGTTGAAGTGAGAGACAAAAGAAAGGAAAGAGCGATAGATAGCGAGAAAGAAATTATGTAGGAAATGATGAGGTGAAAGAGCCACAGAGGGTAAACGGAAGAGAGAATAAAAAAAAGAGAGCGGGAGAGAATGTGTGTGAGAGAAAAACATAAATTACAGGAGAAATAGAGAACACAGTTAAACAGAGAGGGAGATTAATCGATAGAGAGATTGAGGGATATAGAAAAAAAGAGAGAGGGAGAGAGAGAGAGAGAGAGAGAGAGCGGTGTGTGTATATATATATATATATATATATATATGTGTGTGTGCGTGTGCGCGAGCTATACTAAATAACGCTTATTATGAAAATACTCATTCGTGTAGTGAAAAAAACCTCAATTAAAACGGCAGAAGCCAGAATTTTGAACGAATTTTGCAATTCGAATTTACATATTCTATGGTTTTATTCGTTCATGATTGAATAATTTAATATCTACAACTTAGATGGATGAGCTAATTAATTTGTTAATTAAAGCATTACAATTCCACCCGTCGTAGAACCCCTTCAATAGACTATCATCATGTACTACCTCTTTTACTGATTATATTATTATCTGATTTCGTTCGTAAAAAAATAAAAAATTGTCGTAGAAATAAATTAGTTATTTGCAATACCATTTTGCAAAATATTGGATAACTTTTTTATTTTATTTTAACTAATTTTGGAGTAGGATTATAGTTTTCTTAATGACATTTCCTACAGTTTGAAAGTTGGTTTAGTAATTTGTAACATACTGACGTTTGAAGAAAAACAACTATACCCAAAATCATTAACACAGTCTTGTTTAATCTTATTTACATATTACTTAAAAAGACTAGTCGTTACGTTTGTGCTTTGCTTTCAACGTAGGAAAAGCAACCAGTAAAAAAGCAGAAACAAAAATAAATCTCTCTCTAAGTAGATAAGCGAAAAGTTGTCTCTGTAAAACCAAACATTTGTTAAGGAATGAGGGAGAAAGGCAAATAAATGGTCATTACGCTTTAAAACAGAAGGTTTTTCCAAAAGAGATTACAATATATAATTTGTACTAATATTATAATTTTTTTGATTTAATGAAAAACATTCAGTCAAATACAGTCTCAGTTCAGGCAAACAAGTACTTAATTAATATAATGCAATGAAATTTCATCTCCTTAACAACAGTATTTACATATAATTTTTTCTTCCTAAAAAGGTTTAAAAATAGGATTTATTCCATGTAGCACTTGGTGTTTAATATTAGTAATTTTAGTAAGAAGAAAAAATGTACAAGGTTTTCGGTGTTACTGCCACAAACTGTGTAACTGTGTAGATTATACATTTAAAATGGAACCAAAATGCCTTAATCAACAGTTTCGGAGATATTTCATTTCTTCTGATTTTTTTCACGACCTTGATTCAAATAAACAATGAAGGTTTTGGACAAATGGGTTGGCATAATTGCAAAGTACGTTAAATTTTCAATAAGATGTGATCAATTGTAAACGTTCGTGTAATAAGCGTTTTAGTAGCGAGAACATTGAAAATAATTTATTTTCAATGATGAAAAACTTACAATGAAGGTATACTTCATTTAAACTTATTAAATTCACAAGTTTCCAGGTCCACTTGACCAATTAATAGTGGATCGAGGTCACGATAGCTCAAGTGGTAGCGCAGCGGCGTATCTAGCCGAACATCGTGGGTTCGAATCCCGCTCGTGACACTTACTTTTTTATCTCAACTAAAACCCTTAATTAATTGAAAGATATTAATTGGTCAAGCGGACCACGAAATTAGTGAATTTAAAATGAAGTATACCTTCACCAAAGCTCTCCATGGGCATTTCATTTGTCGCCGAGAATCAAATAGATTACACGACATTTGAAAAATGGCAAAAAGGAGGGAAAATTCAAAAGGTGGGGTTGAGATGGGAAGTTAGTGTCCGAGTGGATCGAGGTCACGATAGCTCAAGTGGTAGCGCAGTGGCGTATCAAATCGAATATCGTGGGTTCGAATCCCGCTCGTGACACTTACTTTTTTATCTCAACTAAAAACCTTAATTAAATGAAAGATATTAATTGATCAAGCGGACCACGAACTTTGTTAATTTAATGATTTAAAATGAAGTATACTTCACTAAAGCTCTCCGGGGCCATTTCAGTTGTCGTCGAGAATCCAATCCGATTACATGACATTTGAAAAATGGCAAAAAAGAGGGAAAATTCACAAGGTGAGGTTGAGATGGGAAGTTAGTGTCCGAGTGGATCCAGGTCACGATAGGTCAAGTGGTAGAGCAGCGGCGTATCTAGCGGAAGATCATTGTTTCGAATCCCGCTCTTGACACTGACTTTTTTATCTCAACTAAAAACCTTAATTAATTGAATAATACACTAAATTGAAAATCCTCATTGTTTTGCTTGTTTAGCTAATCTTAAAGAGGGCTCAAAAGGCCGGAAAATCCAATCAACTAAAAACAACTTGTTGAGTCCGGAGACCGTGTACAAAGTGCCAAGATTTGATTTATTTCATTTCACTGTGAAAATTCAGTTGATTATATCGTTAAGAATCGTTTTTCATTTTTCCCCGCATAGTTAGAAATAAAAGAGATTAGAATTTATTAACGGTTTCGAGTAAAACATTTATTTGATTATTCTCTCTTATTTTATTAATAAACCATCTTTATTTAAACATTGATTATGTTTAATTATAAAATAGAAAAAAATTAGAATTTTATTACTCAGTTGCATGTTTTATTGAAGTCGATATTTTTTTTATCGACAAACGTGTTTGCTTATTGTTAACTCTATAATATTAACTACATGTCTAGAAAACATATACGCTTGTTCAAATAAACAGCGTTCCTTTTGATCTTGAAGTGAGCCCGTGTCTCTCCAACTATGCTTCACGGGGTTAGAATTCTTTCTTCCAATTTTCCTCAAGCCACCCTATGCGTTCAAGGTGAGTATCATATCATTTATGCAAAACTTTTTTTTTTTTTTTTTTTTTTTTTTTTTTTTTTTAAACTGGGGCTTCTGGCTTCTTCGACATCTGGGTCATTTCAGCCCCAAGCTAACTCAAGTCAATATTCTATTTACACTTCTATTTACAAACACTACATTCATATAGATAATATATTCATACACATAAATACATCCATACAATACACTCATTCCGTTTGGTCAGTGGAGTACTTGATATTCCTCCACCGACCTATACTCGAACTAAACTAGATTGGGGTCGATGGAGTACTTTTATAAATATTCCGCCATCGACCCCGAACACATACTCATACGCTCTCATCGTTCGAGGGGCGATGATGATGTTATATTTCACTCTCACCCCTCGCCATTCACGCTAATAAATACATGCACTCAGACAAACATATAGACACACAACACATGAGACATACTATATACGATACAATAAAAAACCCCAATTTCCCGCAAAAATCGGAACAGGGGACCCTGAAACCCGCTGCAGTGCTCGAGTACCTTCTTCAGATTGGATGGCATGCCTACGCGCTCCCTGTAGGGAGCCAAGGCATGGCATGTTTCCAGTATGTGGGACACATCGCAAAACTATTGAATTTTTGAGACGTACAGTTAATAAATACATTAAATTTTTTTGTGATCTTTCGGATGTGTTGTAATTAATATTAGACGTATTTGGCATCGTTAGTAATATTTATATGTTTAAGAGCCTCTGAAGGTCGTGAGATGATATATGCATGAATTGCATCTCTTAGACACACTATTCAATAAATATTATCGTCAATAGTTTACGTCCAGGCCTCGAAGGTGAAAGCAAGAGAGAGAGAACAAAGTCTTACTAACCCAGAATAAATATCGGCGGAATTGAACCGGCAAATCAACGAGTGTCTAAGTAGTGAAACCTAAGCATAATTGAAGAGGAGCAAGTTTTTGAGAACTACCGTCTACCCGATTTGAACAAGGGCGTGCTTTCTTCAACGACGGGGTTGACTTCGCAGGCCGATTTTACATACGAGAGTCAAAACGAAGAAAGGCTGTAATAGTAAAAGCATTTAAAAGTCACCTTACGCTAGTTTTAGATCAACATCCGCTTACATTTGAGGAACTGAATACGATCGCTAGTCGAATAGAAGCCCTTCTCAATTCCTGTCCATTACATTCGCTATCTTCTGATCCAGAAAACTTCGATATTCTTACACCAGGACATTTTCTTATAGGCGCTCTTCTATGCCTCTATCCCAAGCTGGAATGGGACGTTACAGAGATTCCCAGTACGAGGCTATCCCGATGGGAATTTTTACAGCAATGTGCACAACGTTTCTGGAAGAAATGGAGAAGGGATTATCTGCACAACTTACAACAGAGAGGGAAGTGGACAAACCCCGAAACCAAAATCGAAGAAGGGATGCTGGTCCTACTACGAGACGATAACGCGCCACCTCTACATTGGCCACGAGGACGAGTAATCCACTGCCACCGAGGTCAAGATGGAATAACAAGAGTTGTCAAAGTAAAAACACCAAAAGGCGTTTACGCACACTGGCCACTCTGTCACCCTTACTTCCTGATTGATGAGCAGGAAATTTTGTAGAAAATTTGGTGGGCGGAATGTTTACGCCTGAATTTAAATTTTATTTTTGTTTTAATTTAAATTGAGTTTGTTTGGTCTCGTTGCCACGGGGAACGAATGTTTACGCCTCCCGTTGCTATGGGAACCAAATGTTATGCTTTCGGTTGCCATGAGCACCAGTGTTTACACGTCGCCGTTGCTACGGTGAATTGTTTTGTATTTTTCATTAGCATGGAAACGCCCCTTCTTTTTTTTGTCAAGTCCAGTCAACTGGACGAGTCGCGTCTCAACCGCCAAGACAGCATACGCTTTGTTTCTTAAATTTAGATGTTTCAGGCAGTAATTTTATATAAGTTATTTTGTATTGTAAATCGATAGTTCAACGTTCTGTACTGTTCAACAATACGGGCGTTATTATTATTCGTCCGCCGCACTACAAAAAGTTGTATTCTATGTCTTGATTCACAACGACCGCACGCCTGACATCTTCCGCACCGCAGCAGAAGTGGACCCGACTTCATAATCTTTCCCGCAACGCACGTCACATCTATACATCAAGAGTACTCACACACTTTTAGTTTAATTTAAATATATATACTTTTTTTTGTATCTTCATTTTAACATAGTTTTTTCTTTCTTTTCTAAATTCATTGAAGAGCTCTTCCGTTATTTCTCTGTTTAATTAATTTTTAATTTAAAACTAATACTATAATTTTATTTCATAGTATTATTATTACAATAAGAAACTAACTTTGTTTACCTATGCCGTAACTTTTTCTTATAATACATTTGTTATTTCTATTAGATAACATTTTATTTGCATGCTATTGCCTATTAACGCTATCTTTAAGGATTTTTAATATACGGAAGCTCTACATCTAATCAGATGAGTGATTTGAGTGGCAAAGTGTCGTAAAATAGATTTGGCAACACATTTGGGAAAAGGATTACCTCCCACAATCGGACGAGGTCGCTGAATACCCAACATCTCGTCTTGTGTTTCTTTCTGCATATTGAGTATTGCATACTGAAATATTTATTAGTATATATATATATATATATATATATACAGGGTGAATTGCTACTCGTGCTACAAACTTCTCCAGTAGATTCTTCACCCTAAAATGAACAAAAAAGTTCATATTGTCCATGGTCCGATTCTCAACCATTTCAGAGTAATTTCGCTTTTTATCGATTTTGAAAGATATCACGTCCTGGCGTCGGAAAATCGTGATATCTTTTAATCTAAACATTTCTCTGAAAATCTAATAGCACCGTTGAAATTC